>NC_050523.1:19333426-19333979 GCF_002922805.2 Oryzias melastigma | reverse complement strand
CACAATTTTCTTAAAGTTTTTGGACAATTTCTGGTTTACTGTGAAATTACGATTATGTGATAAAATAAAAATATCTGTAAGAAAGGGAAAAAAGATGCTGGGGTTACACTCTAAAGTTTGATTTCAAGCATAGTCTCAAAAACACTTTAGATAAGTTACTAAAACAAATTGTAACAGAAAAAAAAGAAAAACTCTAAGACCCTATACTACAAAGGGTTAACAGTGCCATCAGTGAAATCCAATATAACTGATCTGAAATGAAATCCTAAAATTCAGTTTTATAAAATAAGACATTTTTCTGTAAGAAATCATTGAGTTTAATTTAAGCTTAAAAAAGCAGCTAAAATGAATTATATGCTGCACCTCACTCCACAGTTACATCTCGTTATAACCCTTTAGTTAGTATTTTATTGTAATGAGTTGACTGTTTCTTCTTCCTCTGCTGCCTGTTTGTCTTCTAGTTCTCTCTTATTTATGATTTTTTTTCCAGTTTCATGCAAATAACGGGAATTACAGGCAAACCTTCTGACACAGAGATAACCACTAAACTAAC
>NC_050523.1:19280511-19333096 GCF_002922805.2 Oryzias melastigma | reverse complement strand
GACTGTTTCCTCTTCTTCTGCTGCCTCTGTTTGTCTTCTAGTTCTCTCTTACTTATGATTTTTTTTTTCCACTTTCATGCAGATGATGGGAATTACAGGCAAACCTTCTGACACACAGATAACCACTAAACTCACTGCACTCAGCTGTATTTAAGACCAGCAGCTTCAGCCGGTCTGTCAGCTTAAACTGTAAATCCTAAATCAGAGGTCAGATTCTGACGACGTATCTGCTCCTTTGTTACCAGGATGAATGATGATTTATCCAGTATCAGCACCTTACAGCCTAACAATAAAGTATATTTTTGGAATCTTTGTCACTCCTCCCAACCACGACAATGTAATACTTTTACTTGTACGGATTGCTGGAGCATATTTTACTGCTCATACCTCTGACAAATAAAGAATTTAATCACAAACACCAATCCCATTAGAATATGGAGCGTTCAAACATGTTTTAGAAATAGCCAGGAACTGGAGAAAACCCACACATGCACAGAGATGTGCAAATTCTCCACAGATTTGAACATCACTCTCTGGGAGGCAATAGTGGTAACAGTTGAACTAGTATATTTAAGGTAGCTCTGCTTACGTCTCAGATAAATACTGCTGTGTACTCGTCCTATATCAAGACAAATAGGCAGAGAGAGTTCTCTTAATGACATCACAACTTCAGCTCACTTCAAAATCTTGTCGTGTTTACAGTCACTCATAATCATAAGTTATTGTTCAGTTTATCATCATATCTCAAAAATATGATCTAAAAGAACAAAGGTAATGACCGTGCAGAAAGATGAAGAAGTTTGATCCACTTTTTTGTTCTTGACCTAAACAACAACAGTAAAAAAAAAAAATAAATACAAAAAAAATAAATCAAAACTGAAATAATAAAGCATAAAAAACAAACAAAAAAAATAATCATAGTGCAGAGGTTGGACTGCATTAGAGTCCTGGGTCACGGATTAAAAATAAATCCTTCAACTTTCACAGAAACAAAGAATCGTGTTTCCAGATCAAAGATACTTCCTGGAGCTGAACCTGCAGAAGGTGCTCTGCAGCGTTCCCTGTTGCTTAGTTACCAAATGACAAACAAGATGCTTGTAACAATGGCGACACATAATTCCAATGCAACATGAGAGGAGAAATCAAGGAACTTACAAACTGGTTCCAAACTCATACCGACAGATAAAAAACTGTCAGAACACACTGGTTATGCACATGTTCATGAATGGCCATATTTGAAACACAACTTACACAGCCACTATATACATTTTGCGCATTCGAAATTTTGGTCTTTTGCAATACATGCACAATATAAGTAATTCATAAGTGTTTGTTCGTTGATGTCGATGATGTCCGCTATATGCAATTATTACATAAATCTTACACAGTTGTGAGTGATTTTTGTGAGATGCCAATGCAAATTTGTGGCTTTCCACAAATGTTCCACATATGTTTATCAGACTTTTCACACATTTACCACCAATGTATAATTTTATTTTGTGTATACAATGCTCATATCACGGTAAAATGATGTTTGAGTCACTAATGAACAGCAAATAAACAGCACTTTAATTATGTAAAGTTCATGCACAATTTTGTGTGGCTGGTATATGGGGGGTCTCCTGCTCCCCCCATCCGGACCAGCCGAATGGAGGTGGGATCTTTAGGTGGTGTCTGGCAGGAGGTGTCTGGGTACAATGGGCGCAGATGCAACTCTGAATGTGATAAATTTTATTCCAATTCAATTGGTGTCAATGCTTTTCAAAGACATAGTATTACTGATTTCAGCAATGCTGCACGAAAATGTCTATTATTTGTTGCACAAAATAAGACAAAATTTGTTAATTATGATTGTGTTTAAGCTAAAAAATAAATGGGGAGATGTTTCCCCTCCAAAAAAATGTGTTCTTCTATATGATGTGAGTTATTAGAGATGATTTTCACCAATTATTGCAGTATTTGATCCATTTATGGCATATGGCATCGTATGTTGAGGTACACCGAGTCCTAGTTTTATCGGGATTCATTTGTGATAAACCTGGGAAATTTTCACGTAAAAGACCACAAGTTTTCCCACCTTTTCACCGTATATTCACGTATGACCATTATTAATCCTTAGAATTTGTGCAAAATGTACGTCGTGGCAGTGTGGCATGGCCGTCAGTGAGGCAGGATTTCAGACAAACAGCATTTACTTTAAGCAGAAAAGGAGTAAAAAAACACTTCATCAGTTTAGTTTGCTGGATTTCTCTCAAAAATATCTTTGAAAAAAAACTGTACAAACCTTTGAATTTCCTGCAAAGGGACATTTCCTTATATACTGCACAGTAAAGCTACATTCAACCTGTCAACTTAAAAAAAGTACGTAAACGTGTGTAAATGCACGTTTCAGGTTTCCGCATTCAAAGTTCTCATAGTCACGCTACATTTTTAGTTTTGTTTTTAAGCTCTATGAACAAAATGCGTGGCCATTGGAAGGTGTGTTAATCCCCGTTGTGTCTGTAGCTTAACAGATTCTCTCATGCATGAGAGCATTAGATCAAACAGTGATATCAATTCTCTTCCCCACCACGTTTAGGGTTTTCCTTCTTGGAAATATGTATTCATTCGCATATAAAAGTCTTCTGGAGTTCCATGCTTGTTTTGTAAAATGGCCGGGGCTGCAAGAGTAGCATAAGTATTGCCAGACTGGGGTGAAGCTGAGAACTGTGTTGACAATACTAATGAAGTAGCATAAAGACCTGAGGCTGAACCACTCTCTCATTTAGGTAGATTAGGTAGAAGGGTCAACTCAGGTTGTTTTTCTTCTTCCTAAGCTGCTGAGGCAGAAATGTTCCAATTTTCTACAAAGCTAATGGTTCCTGATCGTAGACGGATGTAGGTCAAGTCTAGGATGTGGTTTTTGGTAACAATTGGGGTAGGCACCAACCATTTATTGCCTGTAGTTTGGGTGTCAAGAGTCGTGCGTAGCTTGATCAACACGATCACTAATAGCAGGACACACCTTAGTTTTCATGCTTACCTGCTAAGGAGACAGGGCCTTCAAATTCTCCTCCATCAACTTTAAACTCTTCCTCAAAAATTAAAGTGTGTCCAACCCCTTGCAGACCCCTCCAGCGCATCTGATTTTAGCTCAAATAAAACAGTTTTTAGAAGCAGGAACACTGGATGTGCAAGCTCTCCGTCTTCCTCATAGGAAACCGAAGCTGTCCAGAGCAAGGACCAGAGCTGAGCAGCAAATCTTTAGAACTCACATTTTGGGGTCTTTTTTTTCTTTGGGCAAAAAAAAAAAGAGACTGAACAAGAAAATTGATCAAAGTTGGCCAAAATGGGTTAATCAATCAACCTACTGATTATATTTTATCAGATTGTTTCCTTAAAAAAAGTTTTTTTAAACAGAGCGGTCACATTATTAGCTCAAATCCAATATGGTCATGACACAGATATATTTGATTGAATAACATGTATTGTCCCCATGAGAGGTCATGGTAGCCGGCTCAGCAGGTACTGGTTATGTAAAAAACTGTCAGTGAATGGGGAAGTTAAATGAAATAATTTAGTTTAATCTTGTGGAAGAGCAACTGTTATAAAACATCGGGTTCAGAGGGACCAACACCCTTCTCAATGGATTAAAACTAGTTTAGGGATTTTCTCAGTGTGGGACAAAAGTACCTGATTTAATCTTTTTTTTTTGGTATTACATAAACATGCACTTCTTATAAAAAGGTTATAGTTAAAATACACATCTTTCAAACGGAGAAACATCATTTTTCTTCTTAGTTTTTTTTTATTTTATTTCTTTACATCACGCCAATAACACACCCTATTTGTCAGAGTTTTAATTAAGGTTGTTCCCTTTTTAAGACAATAAAGAATAGACACTTAAAGTGATTAATTTTATAGCTAAAACTGGTTCTACGTTATTAAAGGAGATAAAACTAGCTGTGACTTGTTGTTAGGTGTGTTTCTATTTTTTCCACTATGCTTTTATTTTGTAAGGGTCATTTATATTATTTACTTATTGATATTTACATGCATTTAAATGTACTTTTAATTATCAGATAACCTATTTAAAGGGAAATTTTTGAGCTTTGTTAACACAGGTTTGATTTACAAAACTTTTTTTTTTTTTGCAGAATCATTTTGTTTACTAAATTAATATTACCGAGTGCACAATCACACTTGCATGTTTTAAATACACAGAATAAAGCACTGTCTCTTTTTGTTTCAGTTTTAGTGATTGTCCAACCTGCACTTTTTATTTTGATCATTCTAGCCATCTGTCTTCTGGAAAGCACATCAGAAGAAAGTACACCAGTACTGTAGACAGATGTAAAAGCCTCTCTGCTGGAGGAAAGTTAGATCTACACTTTACGGTAGAGAAGTGTTTACCCAACCAAAATATTTCTGCTGATTTCCCTCACAGAGAAAAGTGGCTTTGACCCGTTATCCAACACTTTACATTAGTGATGTGCTGCATATCGGCGCAAAACCAATATTAAAAGCTGCTTTAGACTGCATCAACAGTCAGAGTTACATTAGGCCAAAGTGTGTGTTTTATAGGCGTCGCCAGTGACATTGTCAGTGTTAAATGTTAAGATGCATAAAAGAACTTGTAAAATGCATATGAAATATATATCTTATAGGTAACCCTCGAGCATGCCTGCATGTTTTCCAACATACCCTGCTCTGGTATGTTCTGATTGGCTGGACACACCTGAACCAGGTAATCAATCACAGTGGGGCTTGGATATATGGAAATCATGCAGGCCTAGAGCTAGCTATCACTTCTATATATAGTTAAATGTGTGTTTTCCCGAAAACCCACAATTACGAATTGAAAAACCCTATAATATCTGATAATGTACCAAGCAACTACCTCTGGCACGTGTGTCTTCACTGGCAGTTCTACTACAGACAAGAACTATAAGAGAGCTTCAAAGAGTCAATACATAGGATTAAATAATTATTTTTTTTAGAGAAGTGGCATTCAGGAACCAACCGGATACTATGCTGGGCTCATTATGATGAACGACGGGAATCGAGTCACGACTGAATGGGAACCATACATTTTTTTCCTCCCTCCCTTGTGTTTGACACGTCACACAAATGCTCCAACAAGCTCATCCTTCTAATTTTAACACAGGCATCACAGGAGTTTGGCATACTTGATTTGGGGGAGTATACCTCCACAAAAAGGAATCTCTCCGCCTGTGTGGTCAACGATTTTGCGTGTTGGAGAAGGATGCCTCAGTCATCTTTTTCACAGTTTTAATCATGGGTTTTTGAGTTTTCCTGTGTTCTTAAAAATGTTCTTATGTTAAAATGTTTCACCAGAAGATGTAGTCTGGTATGTTTCTTAACTGTTAAACAATTGTTAGTTACGTTTTGTCATTTAAATTAACTTGTTTAAATGAGGTGAACTCAAAATAGTAAAATAACCTTTAACTGCTTACATTACACTACTTTACATTAAATTAAGCAGCCTTGTGTCTTTTATCAATCCTCCAAAATGCAAATGTCAGATGACTGAGTAAAATGATGATTATATCTATTTTCAGAACTGTTTATCATTAGAATAAGTTTAAAGCATTTGCTAGTTTCTGTTCTGAAGCAACATTCTTACATTACAGAACTGCATTATAATGATAAATGCAAGCTGCTTTTTTACACAAAATTTTATTTTGAAAATGACTTATAGATGCTGGTTTCAGAATAAAAGAAATCAAAATGGTTTTATAGCCTATTGAAAAATATAAGACTGTTATATTTTAATTATTGTAAATATTTAAAGGATGCATGTTACAAATAAAGAGCTTAATGACCACAAAATCATTAATGAAGTGTATTCATTTTTTATAAAAAGTGTAGTGAGATTTTGTGGCTCTAGCTCGCTTTTGTCTGTAAGAAGCTAGACCAAATAGTAGAATCAAAAGAAGCTATAAGTGATATTTAAAAAATAATTCAAACTCAATTCAGCTCTCTCAAAGAGTCATGAATCTCATCCCTGATATTTGGTTTTCCCATGACAAGTGGATTCACATAGACATTCTGTTGCATTCACACTGTAGATTTAATCTCTGACCTCACCCACTAGAATTTGCAAGATGGGAAAATAAAAAACCCTAAAAGAGACGGGAACATTGATCGCTGTTTACTCAATGAAGACCAAAGCAAACAAATGGGTGGAAGAAAGTTTGGAGCTTTGTTGGGTTAAATCATGCCAATCAAAAAAAGCCACATATAAGCTGTTATAAAATATCAAAAGAGCTAAACAAATAACCATCCAGAACAGAAATGAAGCAACAAACATAAAACGACACCATGAGGAATATATGTTTATAATTGGTGTAAAATCTTTATGTTTTGCGGTTTTAGCATCCTGCAGGTTATATTTTTCTTATGATCCCAGATCAGTTTTCAAATGCCAAAGGCAGTCAACTGAACATTACAGCAAAATGTATTGCAATGTCATTCCACGAAACGAGTTTCTCCTTTGTCGCTTATATACACTTAACAGGAAAGTACAACGTTGTAAACAGAGTGGCTTCTGGGTTACAGCCAAAGTATTCCCAGAAAACGAAAACTGCAACCCACTAAGATGGTGAGCAAGATAAAGACTGAGAAGACAAGTACAAAGTTGTGAGTTTTATGACCGAATAACCGTATTCCTCCAGGCTGTGCTGACATAACTCTCAAATTCTTATCAAGGTAGGAAAGGTTTCAGAAGCTCATGCTGGCATGCACATGATTAAACCAATCCAATTAAATTGGAATTTTGCAAAAACAGCTCTTCACAGTCATGCCAAGGCTTAAGGGAAATGTTGGAATGAACCTGCAGTCTTCGTGCATGAAGCTAATACCTTAATTAAAAACTAGGAGGATACGTGCAAAGGAGAGGACAGTTGGGGTTATATAATCTGTGAAAAAGGTGTATGATTTCATTTAAATCAATCGTTTCTCTGTCTGGTTTATCTGTTATGACTTTTTTTTGGTTAAAATTTGATACTATCTTACTAATTTGACGAACATGTTTCTGGGAGAAATCATAATTTATTACAGTCTGTCTGGGGTTCCATAGTGTGAGCAATAGATGAGGAGCTTTCCCGGTCGTTCTGTCTGTTCAGCTGCATCCAGACACCGAATGAGCTCACCGTCAGTTGGTATGCATCAACACACCTGGCAGTGCAACAAATCTAATAAAAGAAGTTAGATAATGGGGAACTTGTGTAACATTTGTTTGGCAGGTTCTTTTTCACTATCACACAAGAAGTCACAACCAGATCCAGACGTCGGAATGATTAAGACACGACCGTCTTGCTGATCTAATATCTACTCAACTGTCGCCATTACTGGTACATATATCCCTAATATCATTTAGGATTCCTGGAGTCATTCAATAATGAGTCAAAGAAGATTTAATAAAATGTGATGTAAAAGTTACAGTTCTGTGATCAGGAGTAAACTGGTAAACTGTCATTGAACTCTTATGGACGCAGTCTATGCTGAAACTTCTCCCTAAACAAAGACTGTCCATTTAGGGGTACCCCCAGGTCAGCCGAGAGGCATAGTCCCTTCAGCACACCCTGAGTCATCCTTCTGAAGTCCTAGAAAGCCTTCCTAAGGGGGACTTCAGAAAGCATCTGAGATCCCTGAGCCATCTTGACCAACTCCTCTGTATGTGAAGGAGAAGCAGCTCTACTGTTCACCTGTCAGTCTTATGTTGGAGCTCCAAACTGCCGTGGTGGACGCTAAAATTCTAGAGTCGATTAAAGCTGCAGAACAGCATCATCTGCAAAGAAAGAGGATAAAGTTAGACCCCCTCTGAACCTGGATATGCTTAAAATTCTGTTCATTTAAGTTTTGAACAGAACTAGTAATAAAGTGCATTCCTGCTAGAGTCCAACATACACTGGGAAAAGATTGAACTCACTGTTGGTAATGTGAACCAAGTTCCTACTCTGGTTGGGCAGATTGGACATCCCTTATGATACAAGGTACACCAGGCAAGTGATACGCATTACAGAACGTGCTGACTTCTTTGACGCCCTTTGCATTCAGTGTTCACACTGGACTGTTGCTACCCGATACTAGCACATGTACTTACAATTGGAAGAGGCTTGGAACAAAAAGTCAAAGTGGTGCAAATGTTGCTAATCTTGCTCCAGGCCTTTTCTTTCACAACTCTACTCGGATATATGAAAGACTTGGTGTCATATAATTCTGGCCGGGCACCAACCGCAAGTATTAATTTTTCCTCCCTGATTAATTTTCAATTGATTGGCATTTCTGTCTATTGAAAAAGTTGCTAGTCACTGCCAAAGCCAAGTTCCCGGTCAAAGTTCAACTGGTTTAGCTTTCAACATAGACGAAAACAGACTCAAAAACTTAAGTGGGGATGCATGAACAGGAGAGTTTGGAACACAGAAGCCTAAAATGTGAATATACACACATTTACATAGACTTTTTATTGAAAATGGTCACGTGAATGCACGTTTCTGAGCTCTGTGTGAAGGTAGCATTAGAAGAGGACCCATATCCCCAGAGCTCAAGGGGGTTGAATACAATATTTTACCAGATCCACTACCATATGTAGATTGGATGAGCTATCTTCTATGAACACTGAAGCACAGTGTAGAGTGTAGAGCTGTTCCACTCTGTAATGACCAAGATAGAAATCAGAGGTTCAACTATCAGCCAAATTCTTGTCTCCAGTACGCTGGAGTAGACTTTCTCTAGGTAGTGACTGAGTTGTGTAATTTTGCAGTAGCTAGAGTACACCTAAAAAGTTGTAGCTATATCTGTTTTTAGCTAAGAACAATAATTTTTCAAAAGATAAAATCTTGTGTATGATTCAGTTTATGAAGTTAACACAAGCAACAAAGACACGAGCAGACTGCAGTGGAAGCTACGTGTTAAAACACAGCCAGTGATTCATGCAGTGACTTCATTCCACCCAAAACATTAGCTAGCTCAAAACCATCTGTGCACAGCTGTTACTCAGTCTCTGGAGCGGTCTATGAAGGAAAAATGAGGTTTACCATAACGACGGAAGACAAAAAGCAGACAAAAAAGTCAGAGACCCACCAATCACAGTTTCCATACTATTATTTTTGGAGCTTATTTTATTGCTGTATTGGCATTTTATTATCGCAAAACTTATACTGGTGTACTAATAGCTCATTTAATACTCTTAAAGCACACAGAAGACAAAAGGTGCAGCTAAAGAAACATTCCCCGATTTCTCTAAATAAGATTGCAATTCATCTTAAAAAAAGATCTTTGATGAAATATGTTGTATTTGAAAGATATATGTAATCAAACACTTTTTCTTGATTATTAGGCAATCCTGAGCGACCAAAACTAGTCATGTTTTATTTTGATCTTATCTCTGTTGAACAAAGTGGCAATTCTTGTCTAATGACATAGATGTCCCAAACACGATGACTAAATCTGCTTTGTTTCCTTAGAGATAACAAAATAATTTGTCATCGCATAGGGAGATCCTTTTCTAGTTCTTGGCTTCTTGTCTATAGTAGTCACACCTTGCTGAATACTCGCTGTGGGAAAAGGCAGCTTTGACTCAGAGGTTTTCATTTTCTTCCAGCTTTCTCTTTGTACACAGTTTCCATGGGGAACGGAAAGCGGTGTATGTTTCAATTGTTTTACAGCCAAGCACCAAGCGTTTGTGTCATCGTCTATGACAATGTTTGTACTGAAGTCACCAAAGTGAAAAAAAAAACATAGATAAAAAGTGGGTTTACAAAAGTCAAGCTGAATAGTAACATGATACTAAACCTCAAGAGCATAGAGAAGGACTAAAGTGATGCAGTCAGCTACAGATCATGTCCTCAATCAGCCCACCGTATTATCTCCACTATAGGGCACGTCAATGAATGGCTTATTTTTTAAGATACAATATTTCATATATAAGATACACCAAACTATGAGGCACATTAAGTGAGAGAAAAGATAAGTCTACTAGTCAGTCAGACATTATTAAAGGTGTTCACAATAACTCCAGAACTTGCTTGACACACGCTACACATTAGCCACATTGTGAGCGTTAGCCATGTTAGCATGTTTGCAATTAATAAAGCAAAAACACAATGATCACGATAAAAACATTACTGCACAACTCTCAACCTTGTTTGTTCAGTGATACCAAAAAGATAAAAAAAAACACAGTTTGACCCCGCTATGAGTAGGCACACGCGTAAGTCCAGCTTCGGCGCTGGAACTTTCTGCCAGACCTGCTGTTCAGCCTGCGCGCGAGGCTGCAGCGTACTCTCCTTCTTAGAACGAGCTAAACTAAATCGGTGGAGAGTATACATGCGAGCACATCTACTTATATTATAGTCCAGATTTTTTTCTTTAACCTGCTTTTGGAATTTTTTTAATCCGTGCAGTACAAGCTAGGAATTTTTCCGGACGAAAATTGTAGTTCACAAAACCACTCGTCAGCTTTAAAACAAGAGTTGGTTGTCGTCTAATTTTTCCACTAGTCAATTACTGTTGATTTATTCTACATCTCCTGCAATTTTCATGAGAAAAAAACAATTAGCAGATACTGTTTTTTGATTCGCAAGCCTCCGTGTCGAAGAATTGAATGCTGGAACGGGAGGTCACGTGACAAAATCTAGCAAGCTGATTGGCTGCAAGCGATGTGTACAGGCATACAGGAGCAGATTTTTTGTCACATACCTACTATGAGTTAGCCTCGTTAGCATATTCACAATTAGAAAAAAGACTGTCACAGCACTGTATACTTGTCAAAATCATTTTAACGTCATTAAATAATACATTGGCTATATAAGATGCTAAAGGTTAGCCCAGTTACAAGCATTAGCCTCATTAGCATATTCACCTGTAATTTCCAAACTTTTTTGGTACAAGTAACAAAACAGACTGATGTCACTAAAACAAATGTTACTGTGACTGCGCTGCCAACCTCGTTAGGCATAAAAAAAGACAGGCTATGTCCAAATTCCCCCCCCTACTCACTTATAGTGCTTTTGCCATTTTGTAGTGCTGTCTGAATCTATTGTTCCAAAATTGAGTGCATTAAATTTCTGAGAAAGCTTTGTGAAAATCTAGTGCGCATCAATGCTAACTACATTAGGGAATATATACCACAATGCATTGCAGTCGAACAATTTTTGTGAAAACAATGTTTTTTAAATGCAATTTTTTAATAAATCATCCATATTTCATCATCAGAAACCAGTGGAGTCACAACTAGATGTCTTGAAATGTTTTTATTATTTGCTTCATGAAATCAGTGACGTCATGTCCAGCATTTAGAAAAACGAAAGTAGTGAGCATGGTGTCTGAATTACCTTTAAAATCCAGAGCACTATATAGTCCCAAACTACATAGTTTTTTTGGTAGTTTGGGGTTAGGATGGGAATTTGGATAGAGCCACAGTATGATACATGTTAGCTGCATTAGCGAATTCGCAATAACACCTAACCTTGTTTGCCACCTATAAAAAAACAGACTGACACTTTTACATTTTTATTTATAAAAGCACTTTTTATTACTTTTCTTACTCTATAAAAAATAGATCTGACATATATTGCATTTCCTTAAGAGTATAAAACAGCTTGAATTGTAAAATACAAACTGCCGTCTACTATAGTTACCAAAAATCTGTGAATCAACTGATTTTTGTGTCACTTTATTAGATTTTGATTTTCCTTTTACTCAATAAAGAATAAAGAGTTGGGTTTATTTTCTTTTAGAATTTTTTTCCAGTCTTGGCAACATAAAACTTTGCAAAATATTGTTGGTTCTGATCAGTAAAACTGACTGTACAAGTGCTAAGCTTACTGTCTGCAGTGCTGTAGAAAAACAAACAGCAGGGATTTCCAGCCATTATGTTTAATGTCAAGAAAGAGGTCAAGCAATTTTGGTCGTGGGTTTGTCTTTTACCGGTCATTGTTTTATGATGGAGAAGAAAAAAGTCAAGAAACATCTATAAATAAGCATCAACTTAATACTGGACTGTATTTTTTAAAAAGGTTCGTGTATTGAATAAAATAACAAAGACGAGGTTGTGGTTAGAAAAGCCATATATGGCAATCACGTTTTCACAGGCTAAGCTTGCAGTGTTGATTAGAGCAGCACGTGTGAGGAAATGTTCCACAAACGCACTCGGTTAAGTCTGATAAGCTACATCTTGAACAAACATTTAGGAAACGTGACTTTCAGTCAAAACACAGATTTGGAAGCAGTTCAGGAACATTTTTTTTCCCAGAATGCAAGAAGCTCAAAGCCACATGCCATCACTTCTGGCAGGGTTAAGCTCCTTTCCATCATCATCAGATTTGTTTTTGGTACATGAAGTGCTGCTGGTGAGCCAGGTTGCACAATTACCCATTGTAATTTCTCCTGTGTTTTCAAGGGCATTGCTCTAAAAATGTAACTCAGATTACCCAGTGTCTAAAAGCTTAAGTTTAAAACAGTTTAAAACAGGGAAATCTCTTGGATCTTTGTACTATGTAGAATTGACTTTAAAGGTCTTTACAAGCATAACACATACATTTTTTTTCTAATTTCCTTACATTTTAGGAGAGGCTAAAGCTAAAACAAAGCTCTGTAACCTGTCAGTGATACAGTCTGTTGGAATATGACTCAATGGCCTTGTGGTAGAGTGTCCAGCACAAAGCTGTAAAGCTATACCCACCGGGCATCTGATGGGCGTTTAACCCTTGGTGTTCACACTGGAGAAGCAGGGAGGGGCTTCTCCCTATTATTATTTTATTGTTTATTAGCTCCTGGTGTCAGACCTGGTGTCAACTGTCTGTTACATCTTGCTGCTGCTGGACCTTTTTCCAGTCTTTCTGTTCACCTGGCAGGTGTTGAAATTGTGCCGTAATTGGCACCTACTGGCTATTTTAGACACAGAAGGCCACACCAAGGCAGGCAGGGAGCAGAGCAGCAGGCTGAGGAGCTGGCTGAGGTTTAAGGTGGTGTGGTGTTTTCCCCTCTTTGTCCTCAGCAGTCTAACACTGCTGGGTTTTGTTATTTTAGTTTGGAGTTGGACCTTGGTAGTCTTGATTTGGAGGCTTTGTTTATTTGTTTTCTTTAGGTAGATTTAGGTTAGATAGCCAGTAGCAGGGAGCTGCTGACTTGCCATTTTGTATTAACCAGCACCCTAATGGTTTTTACCTTTTGCTTTCTAGGACACAGTTTCTTTGTTCCCCTTATTTAATAAACTGTGTTCCTTTTTCCCTCACTGGTGTCCAGTTTTTGTGATGGTCCTATTTTTGGTTTTCACCTTGACTTGAGCTAGGTCTGCCCTTTGGGGCTGTAACATGTTGAAGCGGTGCAAATCTCAAATTCTGACGAAACAAAAATTGTTCAGTTCAATGCTAGTCTCCTTAAAATGGTGGATGTGGATTACCAACAAGTCAGGAGAGTGGCCTTCATTTAAAAAACAAACACAGGTATCATCAGACTTATTACTGTGTCTGGGTTCGCGATATAAACCAACTCTATACGTCACTACCAAACACAAGTCTCTCATTGGTCAAAGATTGACCTGGTTTAGCTAACGTGTCCAATGGCGACGTGTTTTTAAAGAAGAGCCCAAAAACTGTCATAAAAAAGTTGTGTATCTATGTGTGAACGTGGGCATCTTCACAGAAGCCCAAGACATGCATTTTCATAGACTTTTTATTGGAAATGACCACTTGAACTCATGTTGCCAAGGGCGATGCAGCTGAAAGTTACTGGCAATAGCCCTTTAGTCCATCAAGACTTTATTCTGTTTTGTTTTTCAGTCAAAAATTATACAACCAGATCTGTCAGTGCATAGATGGACCAAAGTGTTTTATTTTTGTGTGTGTGTGTGTTTTTTTTATTTCAAAATGAGCTGGAGTACAGTAAAGAACAGAGTTACGGCTCACTGGCCAAAAATTCCTTGTTGATCCCAAAGGCTGCAGGAGGAAATCCCTCTTGAACAATTTTGGTCTGATGAGCGACTTAGAGTTAAAAACAACAGGAATGCTGGTGACCTCTTAATCATTGTTGCAAGTGTTGTGGAATGTAAGCTATTTTTATCAGTCTGTGGTCTGGTAAAATTCTATAGATATGACTAATGCTTCCTTGAGAAGGACACGACTGAACAGACATTCTTCCTGGAATCTGTTCTTAAAGAATATATACCAAGAAAAAGTCTGCATGTTAGTTTAAAAATAATTTCTATTTCCTGACTTGCTTGATTGGGAACAGATTTGAAGAAAATCTGAAGGCCACACCTATTCATAAAGGAAGTTGGTGGTAGCCTTAAAATAAAACACTTCAGCAGCAAGTTTAAGGGGTTTAAAGTAAGAAAAAATGATTAAGATTAAAAACATGTCAAAACGTGGATCATTAAGGGCCTCAGAATGAAGACTGTCACGCCATTTTCCACTGCAGCTTCCTCCCTTTCAGCTCGGAGGAAGCAATGAAGATAAAAAAAGAAACAGGAAAGGAAGTTAAGACTAAAATACTTTTAACTTCAACAGAAAGCTACAAAAACATCAATCTCAAGAGGGGGAAAAAAAGTTTGCCACATGACTTTTGATCATTCGTCCACCAAAGCACCTTCCAGACATCCGCTGCCTTCCGAGTCTCTGATCACATGGACGCAGTGTCAAAGTAAACTCCCTGCTGCTTCCAGCCTGCAGAGGACGAGCTGCTAAATGAAAGCAGTTTTTATTTTTGTTCACATTCAAAAATAAAAGCACAGTGAGCGTAATACTGAACTTCATTAAGGATAGCAGACATTTCATCTCAGTTAGATTGGAGATTTTTCTAAAACATCTTGTGAAAATTTTGCTCTGTAAGATCTGGATTAGTCTAAACTAGGATTCTGGAACTCTGAGCAATTACAATCTTACTGATCTGTAAAGCCAACCCCATAAAAATTAAACGGATCCATAAAAACCCACTTTTGTGTCCATCATTAGCTGTGTATTTTTACAGATGGTTAAAAATCAGTATTAACAACTGGTTACTTTCTATCATATTTTTGTGTTTTTTTTTAGAATGTTCTTGTAGCATTTTTCTGATGATGGAGGACAAATAGAAAGAAAATTAAGCTTAAAAGTATTTCTGTATTCAAATCCTGTAGTTGATGAGCAAGTGTACGAAAAAGGGATCATGGGAAATGAAGGCAGGCTTACGCTACGCAGCCTCACCCAGAACTCAGAGGTGAATTTCGAATGAACTCCTGCCTCTCTGCAGAAACTATATCCTAGAAAACACCACAAGATTTTTTATTTTGCCTAAAAACATTATAATTGATCATTAAAAGACCACTGGGAACGCTTTGAAAATAGATCAGTTGATGACTGGAGTGGGACTTTAGCAAAGTATATTACATTTAAAAAAATATATGTAAATAAATTGCTTTAGAAGTATTTCACTTGAAATCATAACAAGTATAATTTTAATACTGTTCCAAATAAATGTGACAACATTTCAAAAAAACATTTTGTCTCCCATTAACTGTCCTAAAAGACATTGTTCAATTTTTTACAATGAGTCACCCATTTATGGCCCATAAAACGATTCTAAAATAGGCTTCATGTTTAGTTTTAAACATTATCCATCCTCCACCATGAGTGTTCTCAAAATGCACCGTATTGTATCCTCTGCTGAAAGTCCTCCAGGATCGTCTGATAATGTTCTGTACTCACCTTGCAATCAAGTTTTTACCTAGTTCCCTGTCCCTTTATAGCTCAGCGCCTCAGTGTTTCACCGTATAGGAATAATGTTATTTTCATCAAAGGGTTTATTGACTCCTCTCCAAATGTAACGTTTCTGGTTGGGTCCAAAAAGTTCAGTCTTGGTCTCATCACTCCAAATTTCTTTGGCGTATTTTATGTAAGTTATTTTGTGGCAATTGCACAAAAAAAGCTTTCTTCTGGTGACTCGACAATGCAGCCCATTTCTCTATAACTGCCTCCTTATTGTTCATCTTGAAACCAGTTTTTCAGAGGATCACAGATATTTATAGGTTTTTCTTTGCATCCCTAATCATTCTTCTGGCAGTTTGGCAGAAATGTTTGTGACTGTGGTTTGGTTTTAACAGAGCCCCTCACTTTCTGCTTCTTGATCGAAATTTGAACGCTGCTGACTGGCATTCTCTGTTCCTTGGATATCTTCTTATATCCCGTAGATCTTTTGACAGCTCCTAAGCTTTCCCCTTTACTCAGGCTCCAGAAATGTCAGTGTAGCACTGGATGAAGGATGCAAAGGTCTGTTGGAAGCTATAGTACAGTCCTAAATTGATCTTAAACGAGATTCTATGTTTGCAGTCAAATATTTGATAATTGTCTTTATGTCAGACACATTGACTCATTTTGCATAAATTCTGTTTTTGTCTGCCTTACTTGTAAGTAAGTTGTTATCTGCACAGTAATGTTAATATTATTGTTTTTTTTCTTTCAGATTTTGAACTGTAAAACTGTGTACTGTGCCTTGAAAAGCTGGTTTTGCTTAGAAACAGTACAGCCAGTTGGAGAGACAAGAATTTTGCAAGCCTTTACGTCAACATTTTTCCTTGTAAATATTTCAAGTGGTATGAAATGTCCTTAATTTTTACCCTTTGTACACACTTAATTGGTCGTACAAGATAAGATGAAGTTACGTTTATTTTAATTAACAAGAAAAGTGTCCGTATGACATTCTCTAGCTTTGAAGCTATAATGAACAAACATAATCATAAAAAACTTTTTAAAAACTGTAACACAGTTTTTGTCAAAACTTTTTTGTTAAAACCTATTTATGTTCATGAGAAAATGTAATCTAATTATAAGAACATTTTTGCTCCTAAAAATGCCAGAATCACAGAAGTTCTGTACTTTTCTGACACACTAACTAAGTAGATCCATGTTCTATTTTGTAAATAAACAGATATCTATGAAGAATACTCCAGTCAAAACACCATTGTTTGTTAAAAAAAAAAACACTAACTATCCCATGTGTACATTAGCTTTTACAGTACAGTCTGTCTTCATAATTACCGGTTTGTGCACAGGAGTAGATGTATGTATGGTATGTGTATGAATATCAACCTCTATACAACAAACGTCTGCTTGTGGAAACAGCTCTTTGTTGTGTTTTCATGTTCCTTCTGGTTTGACGGTTGTCAGTCATCAGTCAGCTGTTGAAGCCGCACCCCAAATACAAACAGGAACTCCAAAGGAGAAACTGTATCTGAGTCCTGAGAAAAAGAATCAAGCAATGACACGTTGACTTTTTTTTAAACAAAATGGCTACTTTGTTAAGACTTCACACATTGACACACACGTGACAAAATGCAAACGTGCGTTTAGTGCAGGGGTCTGCGACGTCTGGCTCTTCAACCAGCTCTCTGGTTAACGAAAAATACAGAACTTTTAGCCTGAAAAAGTAACTGGACAGTAAAGTTAAAAAAAGCAAAATAACTTCTCACTCCAAAGCATAGTAACCACGGTGGTTTGATAATTGCGAACCAAACATTTTGACAAAGTGTTTTAAGTGTGCCTCGTGGTTTAAAAATACAGTAGCTCTGTTTAATTTTTTGTTAGCCTACAAACTGACTCTGGCTCCACATCAGAGAAAAAACAGTCAATTGGCCCTGACAAGTTTGGGGATCCCTGGTCTAGATGACCATCGTATTGAATGATCATGATAGTGTCTGATGAATCCTCAAGCAGCTCTGGCTGTCCTGTCACAACAGTTTTTGTTGTTCCCAGTACGCCTAAAGAGCAGGATTTCAACAGAGCGCTTCAACAGCCTTCACTGCTTCAGCCACGCCTGAAACAACTGGTCACTGAATATCCTGCCATGCAGCCTCACCTGCAAAGATTACAGGTGAGTCACCCAACCCTTAGTCTGCTTATGAAATTTCAGTTGGTCCTAATTGTTTAGAGGTAAATCCTTTGGTTTGAAACTGATCTGTTTCAGCTGGCTGTTGTGCACTCCCACGGTGCCAAAGCTAAAGGGAGGAGAAATGTTTCACACCAGTGAATATATGGAATGAAAACACAACTCAGATAGGATGCGTATAAACCTTGGAATATATGATATTAGATTAGATTGTGGCTGGAGGAATCTGAACCAGCAGCTACTTTAGCTTTAGTATGTCTAGAGGAAATCTATTGAAATGGTGACCGCACCAACGAATCACGCAGTGGGAAAAAAATATTAAGTATCACAGTAAATTAAAAAAAAACTAATAATCATATCAAACCAGTGGTGTCACCTTGTACCTGCCTTTTCGGTTTTTTATTTTATTTTATTTTTTTATTTGATTTCTGGAAATTACTTTTGTAATCCAAAACGTTTCTTTTTATTTCATTTTTTTAATTTTGTTTTTGGTTTCCATAACTTTGCTCTGATTTCTTACATCTTATGTTTTCTTTATTCTTTGTTTTGCATTTTTAATTGTGATTTGATTTTGTGTCTAGTAATTTCTTGGTGGAAGGGAAAATAAAACCCTTTTCTGAACTCTTCAAAATAAAAGCACAAACACTATACCTGATAACTTTAAAGCACACATTTTCTAATCCATTAAACTTGCTTAAACTGGCAACACTGACCCAGTTATATGTTTGAAGTGTTTTAACAGTGTTGGGCAGTTTAGTCTGACAAAATTTGTAAGCCTTCAACTTGAGTGCACACGCCTCGGCAAAACATCTGTACTAAAACAACAATTTAACGCCAATCTAGTTTGCAGATTGTAATCTATTTGTCATGACACCTATTGAACACTCATGTAGTATTTTGGGTGTTAGTTAGTCAAATATTGTATTTCACTTTCAATAACCACCTTAAACGTAAGATTTTGAATAATTAATTGGCTATAGTTTTGACATGGTGTTGTTCGTTGTCATAGTTATTGTGTGATTTGGTCACTTAGTTGTGTATTTTTTGTGAGAAATTTCTGATTATAGCTTTAATAGTTTGAACGACTTAGATGCAATATTTAAGTGCAATTTGACTCACTAAAGACTGGCTTCAGATTTCTAATTGTAGCTGTTAGCATATGCACATAAAAATGGATGCGTATGGCCCTGATTGGCCAATCAAAAAATCACTAAGCACAAAAATATGTAAAGGATCATTGAAGGTATAAAAAAAAAAGTATCCTAAAAATTGAAGTTAAAAAAGATTCTGGTTACACAAAGGTGTGCACCAGATGCATACAAAAGGAAATATATATATATAGATATATATATATATGTATGCTTCAATGTTTTTGTTTATTTACCTTAATGTCCCTTTTGGGGCTCCATACATTAGTAAAAACAAAAAATTCCAGAAACCAAAATGTAAAAAAATAAAAATAAAAAAAGGTTTAAAAAAATAGGAAAAATAAAACGGAAACATTTCAGAAACACAAATATTTTTTTAGAAATTAATATAAAAAAATAGAATGACAAACTGGAAAAGGTACTGTAAGACATTCCTGATTAAATGTTGATGTTTGAGTTTTGATGGAGAGGGAAGAAGAAGGATCTGCACCCTTTTTTCTTTTTTTTTTTTGGTTTAGGGAATTCTGTATTAATTCCTAAAATGAAATGTTGTTTTGTTGCTTTATTTCTTTTGCTTTGAATGTATTCCTGATCTTTTTTCAAGAGCTGTATCTGCAGTTTTTAAACAACTTGCACTGTTTGCATTCACAGCACTGTTCTAAAAACAAGTAAATAGTGTGTACTTTACTTCACTTTTTGCATTCATAAAATAAATAAAATTTGTAACTGAGAAATATTTTGCCATTTGCAAATCAGGCAGAGATAGTTTTGGAAATGAATAGCATTCCTCTAGACATAAATTCTGCACCAACAACTGGTAAAAAGTGACTTGTACTTTGATGAATAACAGGTTTTAAACAGTTAGGGAAGTCTAACAGCTCTTGTGCGTACAACGATTTATTTGTTCTATTTTGTTTTTACACAGGCTGCTTCATTTTTTTCCTGGGGCGTACATGTCTGAACATTTTTTTCCAAGAAAAAAATCTTCCTTCTCAAAGTCAGCATCTGATGTTTTCTCATTATTGCCATTGACCAAACCCATGTCTGAATTCTCCACAATAGAAACCTGCAGCAACTTTTGCAAGTACTAAGACGATGCTTGTTAGCAAGCTAAATAACAACACTCAGGTCAACCTTCAGTCAGAGACAAACATCAGTTTGCAGCCTTTGTTACTTTGAACCAGGAAAATCCTATTTAATGTGCTGGAAAAGTGTGTGGGATTATAGCTAGGTTAGGCAAGGGTGCTGTTGTTTTGCCTGAGTGCCTCACGGTTTGATTCTGCCACTCTCCCTGTACTTGTTGGGTCAGATCATGTATTTCTAAAAAGGTTTTTTGCAGAAATCATTTAATGTCAAGTGTCCCCATCAAATAAAGTAAAATAATGCCATAAATAAATAAATGACTCAGAACTTGAGCTATCTTTGCAAGCAAACCACCACAGTCTTCATGCTGTTGAGTAGCAAAGAAAAAAAATTCAGGTAAACAATGACATTTTCTAGAATAATTTAAAACAAAAAATAAAAGGTCAAAGGTAAGATTGATGTTGTATGACCTATAATTGATAAATGCCCTTCACGCTCCCCCTCTGCACCTCCCACCCTAGTCAGAGCTGCATTCATGAAAAAGGAAAAAAAAACAAATATTTTTCAAAATGACTGCTTTTCTGTTGGCTTTATCTCCATAGCAGCATAAAGTTTGTTTGTCACCTGAGCTTGACAAACAGATTCATGTGAATTTTAGAAGAATATGCAAAAGTAAACTTTTGGATTTCCATGGCAACTGAAGTTTTTGGTTAACCACGCCCACATTCCTAGTATGTTCATATCATATGTCATATTATTTGTTCAGCTTGAGCTAGTGATTCATATATTACATTTTCACAATATCCTGGTTTAAAATCTGCGAGTACAAGGGAAGCGCCACTTTTGCTAGCTCGCTATGCTATGCTTTTTTTCCCATATTTTTCCCCAAGTATTTTACTAATGATGCTAGAAGAGGTATTAGAAAGATTTAAATCCCTTGGAGGAGTCTACATTTGTAGAAAATACTAAAAGGGATTTTATTTAAAAATTCAAGATGTTGGCCTCTTCTCAAGGTCAAAGGTCAACAAAACTTTATCTGTGGTTATACTTAAAGGGTAACACAACATGATGGTAAGAGGCTGATTCCACTCTCAGACCAGATTTAAAAAATAAGAAAAAATAAAAAACAAGGGGTGGAATGAATGGGGTAGGTGTAGTTTGGATCTGTGATTGACAGTGACAGCGAGGTTAGCTTAAAGCTACACTCTGCGTCTTTAATACGGAGTGATACAGAGCAAAGTGATGCCAGTTTCACCATGGTCTAGACCGTACAGACCCGTGTCTCAGTGGTAAAATGATGGTGGCATTATAGCTAACGTATTAAGCTAATGATCCTGAGTGAAACATCCATTGCAAACCCATCACAACGCCAAACTTTACTATGCTACAATGCTAATTTCACAAAATCACGCCAGTAGATTTTAGACGACCAAAGGCAATACACCTAATAGCCGTGCTAAAGCTAACACGATAATAATTGGACTCCACAGAAATAAAGATGGGCGGGTTTTTATACTGAAGCTGCAGACCATGATAACATTAAACTTTTAAAATGATGTGGGACCAATTGAAAAAATTCATCTGTAATAACTTGTTTCAACCTGTAGGAGGCAGCACAGATACCGTTTTAGATTATGATTTCAGGACTTAAAAAAGTTTATTTTAAATTTTCAAAATGTGGAAAAGATCAAGTCAGCACTTTTAAAGCCCCATTTATAGAGGTCAACAGCCAAAAAAAAGCTGATTTACTGTTTGGTTACCCTTTAAAATTCCTCGGAGGAGTTTACATTTGAAGAAGTAAAGAAGGGATTTTATTTTTAAGTTCAAAATGGCCGCCTCTTCCCAAGGTCAAAGGTCAAAAAAACTTTAGTTTGTTTGCAGATTTAACTTGGTGACCAGTGTGTGAAATTTTGTATGTTTTGTTAGATCTTTTTTAATGACGAGTGGATTTAACAAATATCTCAGTCGACTCTAATAAGCCCGACTGCCTAATATTTTTGGAGTTACTTACCAAAGGCTTTAAAAACATGTCACATGCCTTTGACCAGATATTTTTATAAATTTTCTGTTCTACACCCCACAGAACCACAACATATAGTAACCTTGTTGGAGATTGGCAACATGTCCAGGGCGTTAACTGCCTTCGCCCATTGGCAAACAGGATAGGCTCTGTTAAAACCTGCAGCCTTGATTAAAATAAAGCCCTTTTATGTAATGAACAAATAGAAATGATGATGAAAGAAAACTGAGATCGAGTGATGGATCCACATTGCTACGATGACCCAATGGAAACAACCGGATTGGCAGCATTTCTGTCAGTGGTCTCACAGCGATGACGTCACTGTCGACAGGAACATTCAAAGGTGGAGGCGGCGTACTCAAAGCTGAAGCAGGTGTTTCACGACCAACCCGTTGACATGCATAGTAAAATTCACCCACTCAGTGACGCACCCAATGAAAAGTGACAGTTTTACGCATAGTAATGCAATAATAACTGGATTGTGAGAATGCTGACATGAATAAAACTTGTGGTCAAGACAAATTGGATATTTACATCATCAGGAAAACAGATGATAATTATTTTATTTGCGGTTTCTGATGTTCATTTGAGACCCTGCATTTTATATTTAGACACCTCTAATTCTAATACACTTTTTGAATGGGTTTATATACTCACTGACTGTGGGCCCCCTACTGGTTCTGGTGTTTACTGCATGAGAAAAGCCTGTTGGAAAGTGTCAGGGAGTTGCTCTGATCACTGTTTAATCATCGCCAAAGAATTCCATGAAAGGAAATCATCTAGACTACACCTCAACCAGCATTCCTTAAGGGGGCAGGACAATAAGAACGCAGCTGCATCTGATTGGGTGGAGTGTGCCCTCGTGGGCCTGTGATGTCATAGGGAGCACAACCTCATTCACAACCACGCCGGTTCCCACTGAGCAGAAACAGATTGCATCTCCTGCCTGCCTTTCACTCTCCGAGGTGAAGGATCAGTTGTTGTTTTAATACCTGTGAGTATATTTTAAATGTTGACATACTGTAATATTCACTGTGTAGTTATACTCTTTTTCAATTTGCTAATCAGTTTTATTCCTTTTTGTTTTTCTAGATTCCAGATCAAACTGACTTTGCTGCAGCACACAGCTAGAAGAAGCAGATACCACCCAATCTGCAGTGCAAAAATGGCTTGCACAAGGTGAGGAGTTGTTTTCTTTTAGGTGTTTTTATGGTAATTCTCACTGTATTTTAACTTATGTTTTGTGTTTTTTTTTCTTAGAGTTCTTCACACTTTTAGTCACCCTCAGCCCTCCTTAAGCATGACAGACCTGAGTTGGAGCCTGAATCAGCGGCAACCTTCCATTCAACTCCTACCCACGTCACCTCAGTTGAAACCCAAGCAGAGGACTTTTGTGTCAGCTGGATCTCCACAGAAGGGCGTCTATCACACCCTGCGTTGCTCATCTTCCCCGTGTTCGACCTTGCAACATTTTCCCCCACGGCTGAGAAGCTGTTTGCGCAGGAACATGGGCGGTGTGGGCAGGAAGCGTGTCGTGTTTGCAGACGAAGTGGGATTGCCCCTCACCTCCGTGCTTTACTTCACCCCCGAGCCGTCCTCCCCCGCTTCCAGCCTGGTGACCGGACTGTCCGCGGCCCAAGCTGAGAGCCAGCAGCCTCCTTCAAACAGACCTCACCGTCACAAGTTCGTGTTGGGCTTTCCACAGCCCACCCAGGACTTTAACACCTTCTTCATGCGCTTGTCAGAAAGAAAAGTCCAGCTGGAGAGCTGCAGCATCTCAGAGAACACCCTAAGTGGAAAAGTGTGCGTCTTCCACCTCAGCTCCAAACAGGCGGTGCACATAAGTCTGACCTGTGACTCATGGAGGAGCTACCAAGATTTCCCGTGCACCTTTCTGCAGCATAACCGCTGCAACGGCATCGACATTGACATTTTCTCTTTCGACATAAACTTGCCCCAGAACATTGATCCAAAAGAGCGGATTGAGTTTGGCATCTCATTTCGGGCCGGACTTGCCTCTACACCCGTCTGGGATGACAACAGAGGCCAGAATTACAAGATTAACATCGAAGCCGACGACTTGAGTGCCGGCCAGGGCAAGGCTAACGGTTACCACCCCACCCTGCCGAGGCCTCGGTCACCTGCTCGGCTGCAGGAGGCCCCTGGGATCGGAGACTACGCCAATATGCAATATCTTCAGAAGTTCTTGTCCGGTAGATACAGAGCTGAAAGGACAGTGTTCAGCTAAACAATCCGTTGAACTGTGCCTGTTTGTTTTGAATGTAACAATATTCTTATTTATTTATTTATTTGTAAAATACAAACTTGTTGTAGGATGGTACCAACCTTTACTAATTTGCACATTACTTGCTTTGTAACCCTTTGTAAATGTGAATACATAGTTTTGTTCAAATTATTGTAATAAAACAGTTGTACTTTTACTTTTCTGGCACTTTGCTGACTAAAATCTTTGGTCTGAGTATTGCTCTAAATAGTGCGTTCCTCATGTTGCAGTCCTGTCCGAATCTACGGCCAAATACGAATTCTTCCCCAACCCCTACAGCTCCTCCCTATCCCAACATTTAGCCCTCCAGACGGAGAGTTTTGGAAAAATAGTGTCCTCAAATTCGGACGTCACTCCCACTCAATGACATAATCAAAAGTCGCCAATCAGCTACGTTAGCGTGAAGCTGCTAGCGCTTGGAAACACATAACGTTGGTTTTACTACTTTTAAAAAGTCGCTCTAAAACAAAAAGTCAAATAAATAATTAAATGTAAACTTTGGTGCATCAGAGTACGTGATGAGAAGTGCTTCTTCTCTGCTGCTCAGCGCAACGCGGAACACCACAGAATTTACCCCTTAAAAAACTACTTCGGACTACCCTACCCTTCCAAATGCCCCTACAATTGCAGGGGTAGAGGAATCACTCGGATTCGGCCTACAATTGTAAAAAATTGAGTGCCCTAGAAATTTCCCAGAAACAGTGTGCATTGATGCTCACCAGAACTGCAAATATAGACCACAATTTTGCGGATAAAATTATTTTAATATTTTTTTTTCTTAAACCATCCAAGCTTTGATCTTCAGAAATGTTTGTATTTATTAGGTTTTATTTTTTTAAGTCGGTGATGTCATATTTGCCATTGAAAAAAAAACAAAATAAAAAGTGGTGTATGAATTGCTTTAAAAATCCAGCGCACTATATCGTTTTTTAGCAGTTAGGGATTAGGGAGAGATTACGTCTTTTTTAAAAGCAGGGACTCCTTTTGAGTTAAGCATGTTTACATCATGCAGCACGACACGCAAAAGTTAAGCAAAGAGCCCAAGGAAAAAGAACATTTAGTACTCGTGGCTTCCTGCCAGTCTACTCATTGGGAAAGAGAACCCATGAATGACGCACTTACATCTGCTCTTGGCTCAGGTTCAAACTTTAGGTGTGCAACATGAATACCAGACAGAGCAAGCTGAAAAATCATCCTGAGAAAGCAGTGCAGATGGAGACAGTATCAGACACACCCTGACCTGCAGCAAAGACTTCAAAGGCATGTGGGAACCGATACATCTTGTACTGCACATGATTGTTTGGACAACAGGAAACTATGGCAGCCACAGTTCATCATTTCACACTTTATGCTTAAATCTCCCTTTTCTTTTAATGTCATGTCATGTTTTATTTTTGACCATCTGATAAGCAAGTCCAAAATTCCTTCTCAAATGAAAGAACACAGACTCCCTAAAACCCATATTTAACCCTGTAGAGCCTGCTACATTAAATTATTGAACGAAAATTCAATTATTGTGTTTCCAAAATCATTTGATCAAATCCATAAAACAAATTTTGCAATATCACTTTTTATGAGATCTAGCTAGTGGCCTATCAATTATGATACATATATAAGTTTTCACAACATTTTTAGTTTAAGATGCAAAACATGTTGTCATACATTATCAGGAAAGCTCCCATTCACCATCTCAAATTTGATCAGGTTATTTTTGAAATGGTGTATCTGCATTATAAAGAATTAATTAAAAAATACATTTTACTGTCTATGAGTTTAGAAAGTTGTCATTTAAAACAATGATAGATTAGGTATTTTTTGCCATCACGTTTTAAAAATTAGCAAAACTTTTCCCTCCAAAAGTTTTTTGAGATTTCGTGGAAGCAGCCATTTTGAATTGACCAGGAAAAGCCCCTCTACTGCCCCTGGTGGAATGATGATGAACTGCAGGGAGGAAAACATGGACTAAGCTATGTAGAATGGGGTTTTAACTCTGGGGACCCACAGTTTTTTTTTTCTGTTTAGTTTTTTTTAACATTTTGCATTTTTAATATTAATTTTCCCTTCTTTTTAATGTTTTAGTTTTTTGCCCTCTTTAATTAAATAAATAAAATAAATGAATAAATAAAAAATTATCAAATGAATTTTGAAAACTTTTTTCTTGCGATCTGCTGGGGGAAGGAAAGTTTGGATCATGCTGGTGAGATAGGAGTCTCAGAAATGCCTATCAAATGTGAATTGTTAGGGTTTCAAAGAAAAAAAAGTAAAGTTATTATACTTGTTTGAAATTTAAAGTAAACTTGATAACAAAAAAAAAAATAGCCAGTTTCACATGTTAACTTAAGCATTGTCACTAAGAAGATAAGCAGCCTATAAATAGAGAAAAGGCTTTCACTTCCTGTTCTGCAGCTCACAAAAACTTACATCTCGAAAGTGTTTCAACAACAACACGGTGTTGTGCTCCCTGTCCCACATACTTGTGTGATCAGATTACAAGACAACTATGAGAGAAAGAGGCAGCAAGGGGGCTTTGTACACGGCAGGGGATATTGAAAGGGGAGGTGTTCTCAGAAGAGAGAGCTGAGTCATTAGGATTCCCTGAAGGAGAAAGGAATGTGGCCTCCCCTTCACACACACACACATCACCACTCTGCTGTACATGCATGCTGTACAGTCAATAAAACTGAGAGCCTGCTTATTCTCAGACTAAAAGAACACTTTTGACACGCAGGTTAAATAAAGTTCTTCATTTTAAGCCAAAAAAATGTTTAAAAATTAAAGCTAAAATTGGAAATTGTATTTGAACCAAAATACATTTAATAAAAATGTTTAGAGGGTTATAATTTAGAATATTTAAAGGGTAACCAAACACTAAATCAACTTTTTTTTGGCTGTTGATCTCTATAAATGGAGCTTTAAAAGTGCTGTCTGTTGGTCATTGCCTATTTTTTGATTAATTAAAATAAAATTGTTTAATTCTTGAAAATATAGTCAAAACTGTCTGTGTGCTGCCCCCTAGAGGTTGAATTGATGTATTACAGTTGAATTTTGTGATTGGTCAAACCATGTCATTTTCAGAAGTCCCACATTATGATCTGCAGCTCCAGTAATGATAACAGTCCTGCCCCCAAGCCCCACCCCTCTGACTGGATTTTCTCATTTTAGTTGTGGGCGGAGTCAGCCTCCAACTCACCTGTTTGGTGACTCTTTAACTAAATACACTACTCATAATTAGTTAGGAATATTGTAATTGACATTAGTCCTTTTCTTCCTTTAATATTACTAAAATGAATGAGAGGAGGCAGTTTTCATTCATTTGATATTTATTATCGCCCAAAATTCTAACCTCACCATGTCGAAAGCAGGTTGTCACAGAACAGGCTGGCTCCAAGTGCCACACGTTTATTAACACAGCTAAAAATCTAAATCAGGGTCAGGCAGGGAAAACTCACCAACAAGCATGGGAGCATCGGAGAGAGTGGGCAGGATCCAGGCAAGGGTCGGGGCAGGCGGCAAACAAGCAGAATCAAAGACAAAGTAGGATCAGGTGAACAGGAGATCATGTCAGGATGAAATGCTGAGTATGCAGGCAAACAATACTTCATAATGAGTGAGGCTATGAGCACTGCATGAGTGTTCTGTGGGTAATTAGCAAATGAGAGTCAGCTGAGTGGCATCCAGGAACTGTGGTCTGGGGTTGCTGGGAGATGAAGTGCATTCAGTACTCTGGAGGCTGCTCCCGCCAGTGACCAGAGGGGGAGACAGAGCGCTGACTCCTGACAGTCATTTCCACCATTTACTGCAATGAATAAGAGCTTGATAGCGACATCTCACCGCCTCACTACCCACATAATATAGCTCTGAGGCAATGAGTTTCACTCTTTTAGGTCTTACATGCAGTTCACCAGTTCACTTTGGAGAAAGGTCTGATCATCCACTGTCTGCTTAAGCGGGGGGGACCTGGTGGCAGCTGGAAGGAAGTCCAGACTGAAGCTAACTGCGGTCAAATGTAAACACTAATCTGGAGCTAAAGCTCCAATGTAAAAGTCTTAACAGTTTCACAAATCTGAACACTTTTGCTAATCTTCTTTTTGAAATTAGTAAACTGTTTTCCCTCTTTTGACACATTTTAAGCTAATCCTGAACACTAAACCGCAATTTATTTACATTAAAAAGCTTTAATAAAAGTGTCTACAAGTTGGAAATCTTGTGGAATTTCCTCTTCTGACTAATTATTTTCAACTGCCACCAGGTCCTCTGGTTTAAGCAGGTCTGAGACATGCTCTAAGGGGGTCAGGTCAGAGGCCATTACCCTTACTTCCTGAAGTCCAGCAGTGATAATTCTGGTACCATGGGGTGAAGGGGGTGTGCTGGTGGAATCAGTGGATGATGATGGGTTCTATAATGTCTCTGAGGCATGCATGTGACTGGATCATCTACAACAACCAGATCGGTTGTGAGGACCATGGTGATCTTGACGTAGACCAGAAAGTAGACGTCCAGGTCACATGGACTTGTATCCACTGCAAGCGTTCGCAGCGGTGTCTTGGTGTAATGTCACCTGAAATGGTCCTCTGGCATTCAAGCCAAAGCGGTGGAGTTGGTTGCAAATGGGTTGGTTGGAAACCGCCTTATCACCCCGATACAATTTCCTCTCTATCCCAAAAAATCTGCTAAGTGATACTAACTGTCCACTGAGTTTTTCCACAATATCCCTAACTTAATGTTGTGAGTAGTGTAACTACATCAAGCTACTTTATATTTTTTGTTGGAAAAAATGCATTTTCGTTTTTTTTATTATTCTACCACTATTGGATTTTCAACATTCAGTTAATTTCAAATTACAATATTAGGTTACTATGGCAACCTAAATTCAATCCATGAATAAGCTTTAAAAATTGTAATGAAATAATTATTTTTATCGTGTATAAAAATTCCAGTCAAAATAACTTTTTCATCTGAATATAACTTATTTCTTCTCATAATGCAGCCAACATTCCACAGATAAACAAAGACATTGTTTGATCGATTTATTGTTGTTTGTGAAGTTGAGAATATTTTTAAGATTATATCTAGGGGGAAAAAAAAACTTAAATATTCACACTTGGAAATTCACAGTGAGAGCTTTACAGACACCAGATCAGATATTCACTGCAAATTCTTCAAGTAAACTAACTTACAAGGTCCTTTCAGATAGATGAGGAAGAAATTGAGGCGTTTGCACATTGATTAATGTTTGTTCACTTTCTTTCTGTAAAGGCATTTTAGTCATAACCAAATTAATAAGCGTGGTTATTGCAAGTATTTTCCATTTATCTATGTCCTATTTTTTTTTCCAACATAATACATTTACTCTTCCTCTATTTTATGGGATCTTTGTTTCACCAGAGATCCTTTTCTTCTTAATTTAATTATAATTGTATCATGAAAACACTAATAGAATAGGTTTTTTAATTTAGGACAATATAGACAAACAGTTTATAAAAGGTTTGTGAGGCCAAATTCAAATTGGATACTGATTGAGAATGTAAGAAAAAGTAATACACATTTTTAGAAGTTGTTTTTGCAAAATTTCTGCTTTCAGTGTTTTAACCGAGTACAAAAATTGACTTAATTTAAATTTGATATGGTTTGGCTTTGACCTCCCCAACATTTTCATCAGCTCTCAAAGGATTTTTTAATAGCTCTTTTGGTTCTCTACTATATAATTCTGTAGGCTATATACATAATTTCAGACAAACTAATACATATTTTATACAAACTCACAAAAATTGAAATAATATATTTTTTTCCTTAAATAATGACTTAAATCAAAGTTCATTTCAGAATCAGCTTCTTGATCCTTTTCCACTCTATTCAAAATTGAAAAAACATCGCCCCCTATTGGTGATCTTTCCCCCAGCACATACAACAGAGTTCTGCAGATGAGGCAGAAACGTAATAAATAAATGTTAATCAGTGTCTGAGATCTCTTGGGGATCATGGTTCTGCTGAAGATCTTTATTGACACCGATCACTGGGCAGGTGCTCGTGCTCAGGGTGCCAGGGTGAAACGCCGAAACACTCTGCCGCTTTCCTGTCACACTCACAGATGAACATCTCACACTCATCATTGCTGCCTAAAATAGAAAAAAATCCTTATATTAGTCTGAGATAACCAGGTAAAGAACTTTATATAGATTTTAGGAAAAGCATAAACAGGAAGTGTTGAATTGAACTTACTTGTGCAGGTAAGCTTCTTGTTTGCTTCGTCACAGGTGTAGTCATAGATTTCCGTGTACGGGTTGTCCAGGATGGGCCAGCATTCAGGATGCTGCATGGCATCACTGTAGCACTGATCATGCACTTGGCAGCACCTAAAAGTTCAAAGGTTAAAGTTCAGGGTTTTGTTAAAACAAAAATTTTTTTATATGGCGGATGGGTCGTGACCTGTCCAGATCATCAACGGGGGTTCCAGAGCCTCCGAGTCCACAGTAGCAGCCATAGTCGGCGTAGTCAAGAGCCGGCCAACTGTCCGGCTTCATGCATAGGATCATGGCCCTGAACTGGTGAAGTGCTCTATAGTCCATGGAGTGGACTGAGGCGCGATAACATAGTTTAGACGAGATGACCCAATGGCGCCCATGTCTTCGATTGATCTCTACTCACCCATAGAAAGAGCCACAGCCACGACAAAGACAGTCACACAGGTATTCATCCTGGAAGGCTCCTCAGCAGAGTGGCTCTTACTCGCACGACGGGACGCTTTTAAATCTCACCTATGCGGCGGCACCCGTCAGCTGTTCATACAATGCAAGGTCACAGAAATTCAGAAACTCAAATAAGAGGCAGCACGTGTGAAGGTGCCAAACATTCTCACAGGCGGTAAACCTAAAGAGAGATACGGCACACCTCTGAGAGCAACGCCTACCCTCCGGGGAGGGGTCACTTTATTACTTTAAAACCACATTTCCTTTACATTTGTTGACCAAAGGGTTATAGAAGGCTTTTAAGGGTAATTAAGTGGCTCTTAAGTAAATGTCTCAGATGCCAAAAATGCATAATAAAGAAGAAAAAGACATCTTATGGAATGCTTTCGGTCACCTTGGTTAACCCTTTGGTTGATTCCAAGATAACAGAGTCCATCTCCAAACAGGCTTCATGTGATTACATAACTATTATCTTTCCACATGGATTTGAAATCTTAAATTTTTCATCACCCTTGACAAGAATTTGTGCTAAGCAAGCCTCCCTTTTTTGGCTATCTCCAAAGTGCCTGCAAGAATTTACAATAGAAAGGAGCAAACTACAATTTAAAGATACAAAACAATGTTTTAATTCCCTCTAATATGTAAAACATCTCTTCACAGCTTGAAGGCTTGGTGTAAACCTGAAATGGGCATAGCCGAACTTTTGCTTTCACAGAAGGTGTCTCGACTCCTTTGAGACCTAAACCAATGAAAATATCATGATTTAACTAATAATAGTCATATCATTTGATGATCTGTGTTATGTGGATTATGACATACTTTATTTTGTCACATATAGGTTATCAAACATACACACACGTTTGATTCAAAGCGAGCCTACGCGAGTTCAAGTGACCTCTTTCAATGAAAAGTCTATGTAAATTTGTGCATATGCTCATTTCGGCCTTCTATGTTGAAAATTCTTGCGATCATGTGTAGCTACTTGTTTCTATGACTGTTTTCTGGCTCTACTTACAATCCATTTAGCACTTGTTGAAACTTAAACCGGGTCGAACTTGGGACTCTGATTTGGTGGAGACATATGGATGTCGGAAGTGCCAACCATTTGAAAATTGATCATGGAGAAGAAATTAATAATTGTGGTTCGTGCACAGCTGGAATTGTATGACACCAAGTCCTTCATTTATGGGACAATAGAATTGTGATGGAGCAAGATTTGCACTGCTTCCACCTTTCACACCACGTCTTTTTTAGAGGTGGACATGTGCTGGTATACTCATTCTTCTCTGAGAAGCACTGCAACCCCTGTTTTTATATGATACTGGTGGCAACATGGCACAGAGTTTCAGTTTGGTACCCATCCCGAGTAAAAACTAAGTAGTACATGTCTCATAAGAACAGAAACCGTGAGGCGGACTCAACATTTAACACAACTGTTTCATGTGAGATCTTGTTATTTTGATCGTGGTGTAGAGCTGCCAACTAGTGCTCGGAGGTTTAGGTGAAAAACAAAAAGTAAGATGCTGAAAGACGCTCATACATATTTATTTAAATATAACCAACATTATAAATCGATACTAGCAACGTCAAACGAAATATCGAGATATATCGTCAAAATGACTTTTCCCTTCAACCCTATTTAAGATCATGACAGAATAGATACCAATAATGGACTGAATATATGTACGCTTCACTACCATAACACAATTATGCTTATTTGGCTTCATGAAACTTAAGAGGATTCTCATATATTAGCACAATATTTGAACTATTATTCAGAAAAGCATAGTATAATTCTAACAAGTCAACTAAACTCTGTATGTCACTTTAAATCAGTTGAATTCTTCATCCTCTGTGTAACTCTGTGGAGCAATCCTGTTCAGCCCAACATAAAACTGGTATTTCTTCTTCGTTGCTGTCAGTCCCCAATACTGATACACACACCTACAGTGCCCTCTAGTGGTTGTTGCTATTTATTTTTTTAAAAATCACATACAAGTAAAACCTGTGTATAAGTTGCACCCTGGCAAACAAAGCAAAAAAATGTGACTTAAAGTGTATATATATTTTTTTGATACAATGTATCATCGAAAACATGATTTGTTACTGAGTTTTAAGTCATGTTCTGTTTTAAATGTGTTAATAATCGTGTAAAACATTGTAAAAAAGAAAAAAAAGTCACTAAATATAAAAACCAAAAACATTTTAATTTTTGTTCCAATTCTTGATTTAATGCAGTCAAACTTAACATAAGTGGTAAACGTGTTCCTTTGTAAATACATCGGTTGAACTATACAGGAGGTGTTATGTAATACCAAACAATGATAAGTGCATAATTTACACATGAAATAAAAAGTCTAAAGAGTTTTATTTTTTTCTGTGTTGATTGAAATTATTACATCAAAAACTAAAAGCAACTTTATAAAAACAATCAATAAAAAGTACCATCTAATAAATATTATTAAGTGCATTGAGACAACTTGAACACATAAATAAGAGTAACAATGAAAACTACAGCAGTGCTTCATTGGTCGTTATCCTAAATATAGTCATTTTTGATTGCTTAGCAGTCAATGATTGTGTTTTTTTATGTGTCTGATTTCATTTGCAAACATGGAATTGCTTTTTTTTTTACTTCTGCATTCAAAGAAACATGCTTTTTTTCAGGGAAAAACAGAGCAGAACTGCAGGCAGATTATATAAGACTGGAACGACTGGGAAATGTTCCAGCCTCAGTCAGGTTTGTACAGGAAATACAGTGAGTGCAGGAGATATCATCATGTCAAACATGAGATATCAAACATGTTATCTGGGTTCAGGTGTCCTTGAAGGTTACACAACTTTTTTTTTTTATTAAATTTGTTTCTAAAATCTAATGAATCTAGTTTTAAATCTGCCAAAAATAAAAAATATAATTGAATCAATACATTAGTTAGTTTATACTCATTTTGGAGCGTGACTCCAGAGCATTTTTCTTTTATTAAACAAGGTGCAAAATTAAAATGCAGACTTTGATTTGGCCCATACAAACCAATCACCGGTTTAATTCAAATTAAACAATTAAATTGGTCAGAACTTTAGGAATAACTTAAGTATATTTGTAAACCTTTTCTTCTATTTGGAGCTGGTTAGTGGTCAGCACTCTAACTTCATAGCAAGAAGGCCCTGGTTCCAATCCCAGCTATGGAGTTTGCATGTGTGAACACTCCAAATCCATGCATCATAAAACAGTTAGTGACTCTTCATTGTCCTTATGTGTTATTGAGACTATGAGCGATTGTCTGTGACTGTGTGACCCTGCATGGACTGTAGCCCATCCAGGGCATTCCCCGGCTTCACCCAACAGTAACTAGGATAGGCTCTAGCATCCCCGGGACCCCAACAGAGGTTAAGTTGATTCGGAAAACAGTTGGATGTTATGAAAGTAATATATAAGTAATTCACTCAAATAGATGTTAGATTGTGCAGTGGTGTGACATTGGATAAGGTGATTTACTTAAATCTACTACACAAATGTGACACAACTGTTGAATCCAGATGTGTCTCTAGTTGTGAAAAAAATAACAGTTTAATTGAAACAGAAGTCAAATTATTCCAAAGCACAAATGGGGACATGCTTTTAAAAATGGGACATATATGCAAAAAAACTTAGTAGGAAGAAACTTAATGTTTCTGTTTACACAATAAATTAATAACGACAATTGTATCAAATCAAAATAGGAAAATTGTGTTTTTAGCAAATTCTTGTGGCATTTTTCTGATGGTTGCGGATATATTTTAAGAAAGTTAATCTAAAATGCATTTCTGAGTGTTTCTTTCGTCAAATTGTTGGGAATCAGGTGAAAAAATGGTTTTAAAAAATGTCCTGGGTGGGCCACAGGCAACAGGGGGTGGGGGGGTTGGGGTTCGGCTCCACAACAACAACTCAGAGGTGAGTTTCTAATGAACAGCAGAAACTATGTCTTAAAACAATGACAGAAGTATTTTAGATTTGGGCTTAAAATAGCATAAACATAATGAAAAGACCTCTAGGAACGCATTTAAAGTGGATTAAAAGATGATCAGAGTGAGACTTAAGGCCTGTTAATATGCACACTAAAGAAGTGATTTGATTAAAAAAATTATTTTAAGTGATATTTTATTCTTGATTCGATAACATCAGATATATGATGATGAGACATCAGATTAACACTTTTTTCTCTCTTAGCCTAATACTTGCCGACATCCATCCACCTTCATCTGATTTTTCGGTAGTTTTACGTCTGCACACATGCAGACAATGCAGGAGGAGACACAAGTCAGGCGCTCAAGATATGATCCAGGGTAGCATTGTGAGTTCTTCATCCTCTAGTGTTTTTTCTCACAAATACCTCGTGAGAACGGCATGTTTATTCACAGACAAATCGTTCACAATCTCATCAAAGCTAATTTTATGACCATTGGAAATGTTTTTAATTAGCAGAAAATGCTATTTAAGTGGTTTTATTTTACCACCTGAAACTCTAAAATTTATTTTTTTCTAATTAAATATTTTTTCAATCTTTATTTGACTTTAGCTCAATTAAAGCACAATGGTAACTACTATTATTCATAAAATATGCTTCATAAATATGGGTGTTTTTAACAAGCAATTACTTCCACTATATGAACACATAAAACTCTAAAACTGAAACTTTGACCATTAAGGGTAAAAAAAAATCCTTCCAAATTCTTGACAAACTATTTGTGGCTTACAAAATTCTAACTATATATATATATATAGTTTTTAACTTTAACCACTAAATTTAAATAAAAACTGTCATACAGACACTTGCTTAACCCGATAAACTCTTAAAAAAGTATGGATTTCTTAACAGCAGTTAAAGTGTTCAAATAATGCCCTAAGTGATGTAAAGATAACAAAATAATTGTATTTCTTTACAAATTTATATATATATAATATATTAATCTAGTTTGACATTAGTATTTAAATAAGTCCTACATGTCCCTTTAAACTCGGTTGGATCTCAATGTAGTCCGTTCTTACTTCAACTTGTCGTGTCATTCAGAAACGCCTCACAGGTTAAGGATGAACGGGGGGGGTGTAGAGCTGGCTTTGCCTCGTCACTTCATTTAATGGTAAAAAGTCACATCCAGGGAGCGCCTTCGTTCACTCAATTAGACACAGCGGGCTGCAGCGACCGGCAGTCAGATGGGCTTATACAGCAGAGTGGTGACATACTTCTTCTTATAGCGGTGTGTTGCACTCAGAACCATCACTCCATCCTGTCACAGAAGAAGGAAAGTGGAGAAGAAACTATTTATCTGTTTTATATCAGTGGAATGGTTGACAAAACAAATACTGTGTTTTTTGGAGTACAAGTTGTGTTTTCTTGCATAGCTTAGGGTGTAACATACTCAGGTGCCACTTATGCGATTTCTAAAAAATAAATAGGCTCTTAAAAGGGTAAATGAGATATAAAATGTACGACTTATACTCTAGAGCGACTCACAGTGTGGAAAATACACTGTAGATGAACTCTTAGGATGATTGGGAAGTTGAAAGAAACAAATTAAAGAAAAAATACTCCAAAATAAAAGATTACATTTTAACTAGAAAAATTGTATTACCTGTGATAATGCTAGTGTGAATGTTTTTGCTGAAAGTAGTCTCTGAAGACGCTGAAGCTTTTAGCTGAAAATGGTGACACAATTTATTTTAATTGCTGAAGAGATTTCCTGAAAATGCGAAAGCTATTTGCAAATTGTTAAATTTGGTAAAAAAGTTAAAAATTTTGTTAGAGAACTATGAAAGAGCACTGAAGTTTACCTAGAAAAATTTGTAGTAAAATTGCTTAAAAATACCTAATGCATGCCAATTTTGCAAAAATATTTAGTGTGTTGCTTAAATATGAGCTAAACTCTAAATTAGCCCAAAAAACCTTAGTAGATGCCAAAATAGCAAAAAAAAATAGCTAGCTCATTGCTTATAAGCTAAACTCCAAAACAGCCTAAAATTCCCCAGTAAAACTAAATTAGTCAAAAACGTTAGCATGTTGCTAAAATAGAAGCTAAACTCAGTAGCAAAATCTCAGTAGATGCCAAATTAGCCAAAAAACAAGGCCATTGCTTAAATACTAGTAAAACTCCAAAATAACCAAATATTCCACAGTAAACTAAATTAGTCAAAATTTAGTTTAAATTGCTAAAAGAGAAGGTAAACTCTAAATTAGCCTAAAGAGACCCATGGATAACAAATTAGCCAAAAATGTTAGCATGTTGCTAAAATATTAGGTAAACTCTGTTTTTTTAATTACTATGAAAGATTAGGAAATAGTCCATGAATATTTTTAAAGGCTTTTTATTAATCTACTGAACATTTTGAAATTTCAAGACTTTGTCATTCATTTCCTATGGGGCATATTTTGCTCAATATTTCAAAAACTGTAAAGTTTATTGATACCAAAAATACAAACAGTAGTGTTCTGAACAAGATGAACCTTTTTGGATACCAAGATTGCTGAAAGTGTTATTGAGTATTTACGTGCCGAAATTTGTAGGGAAAGGAGCAATAAATTAAGGCTTTTTTTTTTTTTTAATCTCATCCCTGCATAGCTCTTTAAATATCTGTATCAACACAAACCCTCAGACTGGTAAACTGTCTGGTCTGTAAGGGTGTACTGTTTATTATTACTATGGATATGTATATTAAAAAAAGACATTTCTAGGAAAAGATTGTAGCTAAAGTCTGTGAAGGAAACTTCAGCCCGTTTGCTGTGAATCTTGGAGTCATTCAAGCAGAAGCTTTACCTTAATGGAAAGAGCGTAAAGATGGTTGAGCATGACGTGGTTGGGCTCTGGAAGTAATGCAGGATCACACTGGAGGAGAAAAACAAAGCAGAGACAAACTGGGAAAAAGACAAAAGCCTCAACATTTCATAGCTTTTTGATTATAGAAATCAAAATGTATTTTATCAACAAGTTAGGGGAATAAATACAAACTTTAAAATGTTTTTTTACTCACTGAAATCCCTGTGTCTTTGTTGAGGATGACTTGGAGCAGGTGAGGTGGAAGAATAGGCGGAGACTTGAACTTCTCTTCCTGTTTGGGTACATACGGGTCCTGATGGTATGGTCCTGGAGGAGAACTGGACAGATCTGACACAAGGAGAGTCCAATTAAATCCTCAGATCAGAGGTCAAGCGCTCCCTTTTTGCTCAACAAGAGTGTAAAACAAAAATTGTATGAATAATAACCCACTTAGAGCACCGCTGTCCAAATCTCAACAATTTGGGGGCTCGTCCGGTATAATAAATGTTGGTCTTTTTTTGTTACAATCCGCGTTTTATTTGTGAGGCTTTGCTCATGATTTCAAGCACTCACCTGACATGTCTGAGGATTTCTGAGAATCCACCATGAGAGCATCAAACACCTCAAAGTCTGTCTTCTTCACCTGGATGATGTTGTTGACCGTCCCTAACTGGCTGGTTATTACAGGCTGTTAAGAAAAAAACAAAGAGCAATCAAATATACAGCTAGACTGAGAAAAAATATCAAATCAAAAAAGTAAAGCAGCTGAAGATAAAATTAAATGTAATAAATGAAAACATGATTTATCCAGTGGCTCAATCTGATCTGAAAGCCATTTATAAAAGGTAAGAGGTAAAGAAAATGTTGAGGAGACAAGACAATAAAAGTGTAAACTACAGATCAATGGTCTCAAACACCAGCTGTGAGATGTGTTTATCAAAAAAATATTCTAGAGAATCATCAGTGTCTGATTGATTGATCAGCCCCTGGATTGAAGAACAGTCACAGGACAATGTTCCTGTTTCTGACTGGTGAGTGTGGGACTAAACTGAGCTTACCTCGGCGGGGTCGTGGGTCCACTGCCCATCCACGTAAAACTTGTATTGATGCTCCCCTTCAGGTAGATCAACGATTGCCACAAAAGTGTTCTGGCTTTGACAGGCAAAAAAAAAAAAAAATGATGTAAGCCAGTTAGTAACATTCTGAAAGCGGCTGGAATCAAAAAAGCAGGAATGAACAATAATGTGTAGGCTAATCTATTGTTGATTTTTAGCTTAAATAATCACTGAGTAAAACACTAGGGGTTAAAATAAGTTTTATTTCGTCACTGGACTGTAAAAAAAACCACAAAATTAATGATAAAAGGGAAGTTGTTTACATTCCTGTGTACCTTTAAAAAAGGTGATGCTAAAGTTCTAAGCTTAATGCTGTATTAATGTGATTTGTGTGCCAAATTCACGTCTGCCACCTTTCTTCTGTGAGGCTGTAAATGCAGCATTAGTCACATATTGGAGCTGTGAGGTTTTGGGGGGGTTTAAGGCCAGATAAGAGCGCTGATATCTTAAAGGGAGCACAGGTTTGTTTTGAATTTCCCTTGAGGCTATAAAAATGCAACGTACCATTGTCATTTGTGTAGTAAATATATCATATTTATATTAGGGGTGTAAGAAAATATTTATTCAGTCAAATATCACAATACTTTATTTGGTGATACTTGTATTGATTTAAAATCCAAGGAAATATTCAATTAATATTTAAGAGCAAAATCAACTTGTTTATGGGATACAGTTGCAGTGATTAATGTTCTGATCAATAAATAACATGTATTTTACAATTTTACTTTTGGGAAAATTGTATTCAGATAATTATTAAATCATAATTTAAAGAGATATAGTGATATATTGATACAGTGAAATAGTGTCTTAGGATATATCAGAATACGTTTTGTATCAAAATGTAAAAAAATCAGACTTCAGCTTCGTTTGACTTTTAAGGTGAGACAGATAAATTAAAACAAAATAATAAAGGGTCACTAAAACTGGTATTTTGAAGATATAATTACAAACGTTAATCCAAAGTTTGAATAACTTTATTAGCAGCATCCTTGTAACACTAGGCAGCTGGTTGTGGAATCTAATCTATAATTACTATGGTGATAGGAACAATAAATCTAAATTTAGAGTAAAGCCTCCTGGTTTTGGTCTGTTGAATGCAGATGTATTTTATTTTGAAGTCTAAGAATAATCTTCTGTTTCTTCACTGACGCTTTTCTGAAAAAAAGAAGCTTTCTAAAAATATTTGTTTTTTTCTAACATTGCCAGCTTGGGGGGTTTCAACACAGCCGCTTTACAAAAAAAAACAGGTGTATTTTTGACACGTGACCGAGCGACTTGACAAGCGCCAAGAATGAGTGGAGAGAATCCAGAAGTAAACTTTCTTCAAAATCAGATTAAACATAAAAGGTAAAAAAAATGGAAATCTTAAATGCAAGAATAATAAAAGCATTAAATGTGGGATAAAAATGTCTAAAAAATAGCAAACTACAGCTAAAAGTGGGTGTGCGTTCTAAAAAATGTCAAATAAAAATATTTGAATATTTCATTAGTGTTACTTTTGACATAAATGAGACAAGTAGAATATGAATGTAGAGCATCAGTGAGTTCTGCACATGCTCTTACCTTCTAATTAGAGGAATCTTGTTGGCCCAGTTGTTGAAGGATCCTGACACAAAGACCTCCTTTCCATCTCCAGTCCAGCGAAAGACTGTGGGTCGATCCAGATTTGGGTCCTTGTCCTCTGCTTCCAGGTCTTGTTGCCAGGCGAGGAATTCCTCCTTTTCCGAAGGAGCCTGAAACATACACAGAATTTTTTTTAAATTCATTAAAGTTAAGAAGTAAGTTGTAACAGATTGTTAAATGTAGGACAAAATAATCTGTGCTCACCTTGATATCTTCTCCATGAAAAATATCTGCATCTTCCGGGCTGTCCATTAGGATTTTGGGTCTTTCTCCCTCTTTGATTCCTCTGCTGTCCCTCCGCTGAGACTTCTCCCCGTGGCCCATGGCAGCCCTCTCGCTGCTCGTATTCCCCATGCTGTCCTTTAGTTTACTATATGATCACTGTGAGGCAAGAGGAGAGTTTATTGAATATAATAAAAATAAAAGGGAAAATAGGACACAATTCAGCCATTAGAATGTGTTCTAAAGGGTTTACATTCATGTATGAATGGATAGATGGATTTTCCTATACTAAAACACCTGAGTGGTTGGTTATATGTAAGAAAATACTAGCATATAGCATAAGATGAGGATTTTTTTCAGAGAAAATGTTTGTTTTTTTTTACATTACAAACTCCAACCTGATATCCAAGTCTCCTGCTGGACATGTCCAAAAACAGGGATGTCCCGCCTGCTCCTGCTCTGTGAGCATTTCAATAACCTGTTATTTTAGTTTCAGCATTACACTCACGTGGTATTTGTCCAAATGTTATCTCAGCAGTGGGGCAATGCTATGCTTTGAATGGGGCTTTTTTTTTAGACGCACATGCATGCCTGTTTATCTTATTTTAAAATTTTTCTTCCCAACAGCCTAAAATTTTTTAAAATATTTTTTTAGCCTATGCAGGTTTGTGAATCAGTGCAGACTTTGCTCCATTCAGCATGAGAGAAGGTGACCTCTGCAATAAAGACTTGTTTAAAGTTTCTATTAATAGCTCACTAACTGTGTTTAAAAACTATGACTCACTCTAATGGAAACTGTGTTTTTGTGGCATTTATTTTACGATAGATGGACATATATATAAAGACAATTAATTGCATTTCTGAGTATTTATTTATTTAAATTATGTTGAATCAGGAGAAGACAAAAAAATACAGTTCGTTTCTGGTTCAAAACTGTACGGCTGGATAGCTTCAACATTGCTCGCCATTTTTTTTAATTTTTTTTTTGTACTGCTAATGTTAGCTTGGGTCTGTGAGAGGGAGTAAGCTAGAAATATATAGACCACAATGCACTTTAAACAATTTTCATTATTTTTTTTTTTTAAATCCATCCAAGTTATCATAACAACATAGTGGATTCATAAATGATTTTCGTATAATGTACATACCTATTAGGTGTTTATTTGGGGAAATTGATGACATATATTTACTGCTTGAAAAAAAAGGATGGTGTCCAAATTGCTTGTAAAATCCAAGGCACAAGATTATTCTGCACTGTATAGTTTTTTTAGTTAGGGATTAGAGTGTAAATTCAGACAGTCTTAGAAAACGACACAGGCTTTTTGATTTGAGCTAAAATGGAATTATCACTTTAAAAAGTCTACTATGGGCAATTAAAATAGATCAAAAGATGACAGGAGTGGGGCTTAATATTTTTATAGCCTATACTGGTTTCTAATTCACATCTTTGCTCAGTCCAGCACGACGACACAAGGTGACCTCTACAAAAAAGAAAAAAAAAAAGAGACTGGTAAGATTTTCATATTAATAGATCACTGATTGTTACCCAGAGTTTGAAAACCAAAACAGTTAAGTTTTAAAACTATCAAAGCTGGTTGTGTGGAAAAGGACTGGTACATATATAATAGCTAAAACAATATCAACAAAAAAAAAATGACATTCAAGTATTTTATTTTGAAAATATTCCAGCATTGGATTTTGTTTACTGTAAAAAGGCGCGTTAAAACGCACATAAACGTATTTATAATTATATGATGTAATTACTGAAAACAAAAAGAAAGAAGGAAATAAAATAAAAAAAAACGATAAATGAAAAGAGGGAAAATGATAAACGTTCGAGAACTGTGAAGAATAATTACTGACCTATCTGTAGTTTTATAAATATTAGCTAACGAGGTTGTAACCAACACGTATTAAGGTATATTTACATAATTTGTTTATTTCTGTAGCGAGTGTAAACGCCTTTTACCTCACTTTAATAGTAAAAACCAATAGCTTGACAAGCTAACGTACCGTCGTTATCACCTAGTACTCACTAGCGTGGTTGTTATTTATTCGGCTGGCCGCCGTACCATCACCTTTATCAGCGTCACCGGGTGCTAAAAGCTACTGCTACCGATTTAAAAGCAGAAAAAAGCTGAGAATAAATTATTTATTTAACTGCTTACCTGAAAACCACCGGCCGTCGACGACACTTCCCACTGGAGTCCAGTTAACTTCATCCAAAAAGATAACACTGGACGGTCCGTCAAAACAAACCCGCCCCCGTTTTGCTCATGCGCAGAAGACAAAAGTCACCTTGTGAAAACTGCTGAAAAGCCGCGATATTTCATCTCTCGTCTGCATCCTCCCTGCTCATGATGGAGATGTAATTACACGGACTCAACACTAGATGGCAGCAAGGACCAGAACTTCAATTTCAACCACTTAATTTGAAAAAGGATCTACAGCTCGTGGACAACTCCTGATTTGTAGCTCCTTCATTCTTTAAATTCCCTTTTTTTTGTTAAGCATTCACTTTTCATCATGTGAATTCTTAATTTACCTTCTATTATTGTTATTTATATGTCTTTGCTGAGCATTTTTTTTGTTTGTTTTTGGGTGAAAACTGCATTGGGTGTAATATGCTGAAATGAAGAAAAAAAAAGAAGAAAGAAATCCTATTTAAAAGTAGACAAAACTACAAAACTATACAGGTCTGTGTAAAGGAGATCTCTGATCTGATTCGATGGAGCCAAACAAAGTAAATTGAGTTAAAAAATGTTCAATTTAAAGGAAATCTACATAAATGTACAACTTTCTTTGAAAATGTGTATCCCATATTTTTGTTTGATATGAACTTTAAAGTATTAAACCATCTATACCCAGGTTGTTTGTTAGCAGTGACCATGATGCAGCAGCAGTAACTGCAAAGCAAAAAATCTGCCTTTTATTTGTTTTATTTTTCCCACACCATACAGCATACTATTTCCCTGATTCAAAGTGTTTTTTTTCAATCATAAGGGACATTGAAGCCTCAAAGTTTGTGCATTTAATGAGGAGCTGAAAGTGTCTAGCAGAAGCGTTTTTCCCTGTTTCAGGATGTATGTTGGCTCAGTCCCAGAGAGATGCTTGCAGTAGAAACATGATGTTAGTGATTAGGTGGAGGCTCTGTAACCAGATAGCATTAGCTCATTTAGGCTGATGGGCCTTTTAGGCTATAAAAAGTGTTTTGGTTGACAACTGACAGAGGAATGTGAGTGTTTTGCTGCTTCTTAGGATGTGATTGGAAAGTTCAAGTTGGCTGAAGTGGAATTCTGCTAGTTTTGATTCTAAAAAAGTTACAACATGTTGATTTCTAATAGTGAGTAATTTAATCTGATGAATTTAAAGATCTGCTCCAATGAAAATGATGTTTTTAGGTGTTTTAACATGTTCTTGTGGTATTTTTCTGATGATGGTGGGCTTATATACAGAAAATTGAGCTTAAAATTGCATTTCTGAGTATTTCTTTATTAAAATACTGATGAATCAGGACAGATGGACAAGAGGAAGTGGGGACGGAGATGCTCCAACCCAACAGTTTGCCACTTCCGGTATGTCCAGCTTGAAAGTGTTTGATACAATCCAGAACTACTTTAACCCTTATGAGTACAATTTATGACAGCTGTCACATAGTGGCTGTTGTTCAGCTATATATATATATATATATATATATATATATATATAAATACGTCTGTTTTATGTAATATGACTGCAACTACTTCTTTTAATCTCACGTTTATACTTTTATTGCACAATCATCGTGAACAAACATTCTGTGTTTAGGCTACAATAATTTCTTTTAATGACTAAATTTGTCTCCAATTCCTCATGAGCTCTTTCACCGATCAAGCAGATCTTGTGATTCTGGTTTTACAGTCTTGTCACACCTGCACAGCCTCATCCTGCTCTGAGTTTTACATGTTCAAGCAGCTGCATCATCATCTCCCCTCACACCTGCCATTTCTGTCTTCAGAAATCTGGTCGAGTGGAAGCTGGTGTCAGCCGTTGTGCAATATGCGCAGGGCAGTGGTCCTCCGCAGCACATTTTCTCTTTTGTCATTATTTTTTTAATTATTAGGTTTTCAGGAAACTCAATGTGTTGCATTTTTACAAAGATAGTTTTTCAAAAATGGAATAGCAAAAAATTAAGACTCTTGTAGGAATGATTGGATCATGAAAAATGTAAAGGTACTTTAAAAAAAAGAAAGAAAAATAGAAATCAAACATATACAAGAAAGTGTAACATACTTAGAACTGGGCTGTGAGTTCTGGTTATTTATCAATCAGTACTACACAAAGTCCGATCTTGATTCTTTAATTTATTGAAGCCATTCTTTCCAAATAAAATTCAATTTATCAATATGTCTGTTTCTCAAACCATTTTTTCAATTTTTAATATTTTTCAGTCATCAACTCTATTACTGTTTCAGTCTTTTCCAGGTACACGATCCCACAGATGAGAGGGAGCTTTGTGTTCTGGGCTTCATCTATTCCTGATTTATTAGGGAATATGTGGAAATGATCAGTTTAAAATGCACCGCAAAGTCTCCAACAGTTTGTAACACCATAATTTCTTTGTGCAGGGGTTGCAACATATCTTAAAGTATTCTTGCACCAAAAATTGGAACTTTTCCACAATAAAAGTTAAGCTTACTCTACTGGGAGAGATTTGATGATCCCAGACATGGAGACATATTTATTCATGTTTTTTTAGAGCTTTTCGAAATAAATAAACCTGATCTCCAGACATCATCTGTGTCTTCCATGCATTGTAAATGAGATGTGCACAGACACTGCTTCATGTAGCGATCGTGCTGAAAACACGAGGTGGTAGCTCCTCCCACACGTGGCTGGGTGTCCCCGACTTGTCATTTTTTGTCGTGCTGGCTGTTACCATTAAATGTGGGGTCCCCAACCTCCAGGCTGCAAACTGGAACCGGTCCAGTACTGCAACGCGGATTCCACTGGTACTCAAACTCAGTACTGAAACCCTGACCAGTTACCGGACACGGTACTGGATGCGATACTAGATGTGGTACCAGTTCTGAACCATTACGATGTGCTGTACTGGACGTGATACCAAATGCAAACCAGTACCAGGTTAGGGAACCAGTACTGGGTTAGTGTGGGTTAGTGTACCGGTACAAGATTCAACACAAGGACTACTCCACATCCAGTACTGCATCCAGAGATGCAGACCCTTGATTTTACAAACTGAACGATGGGTTGGGGACACCCAAAGCAGAAAAAAGTGACCTGCACAGGGCCTTAACCTAACGTCAATGAATGACGACTTGGGGATGAGAATGGGTTGGAATCCAGTGTAAGGACTCCCTCTGGATTAGGCTCATTGGGCCCTCTCTGAAACAAACCTTGGGTTTCCTGAGGCAGTCCCACAACCAGCCAACTGAGCCATCCATCCATCCTGACCTATTAGCCTCCGTCACAGTTTTAATCAATTCTGGCTGGGATGTAAAGTGTCTACATTATTTTTGTCCAATGTATTACGGAATCGCTGATATCTAAGTAAATCCTGGTCATCCAAGTCTTAGTTCCTGAAATCTCATCCCCACCTGCAACACATTTTAGACTGTAAACCAGGTGTAGATGGTCATTTGAACCTAAAGGTACTAACTTGAACCTCTGTGGAGATCCTATTCTCATCCAAATAAAGCAGATCTACAGCAATCTAGCCAAACACAAACCAATAGAAAACAAAAGTTAAGTGCCTCAATGGCACCATAGATATTGACTGCTTGACATTCAGAGCACAGCGTGTGGTTGAAAGGTTTTGTCTCAGGTAGTGCTTAGCAGCACAAGAGCTCCTCAGTGGATTACACTCTTAGCTTCTCTTCACCTTCAACCCTTCAGACTACAAGTACACACTAGTCTTGTTATCTGTGGAATTAGCTTGAACACTTGGTTAACTAAGGGTGCATTGGAGACAACACAACACAGTTCCACTCCTTTCAGACACCCCGTGATCTCTATGTTGTGTATTCATTTGTCGTTTTTGTTTGGTTCACTTATGCAGACATTTTTAAGCCTGCAACTTTATGGGTATATGTGTTTGATATTAAATGTATAAACTGAGAAATTAGAAATTTTATACACAAATGAAATATATACCATTTGTCTTACAATAGTTGTGATAGTGTGTTTACTTTAGCTTCTCCACTTCCTTTCAAGAAACTTTTTAGATAAAGGTGAATGAAGACTATGAGTTTTAAAATAAACACTTGGTACTGAACAGTACAGGTGAAATTTTCCAGATTCCTTGTATTTCTTGCTAGAAAATCAAGTGTAAAATAAATATATGCAAGTGTTACAAAAATTAATGGCAAATTCTATCACATAAAGTTCCACTGTTGTTTTTCCACATCAAAACAATACAAATGGAAGTATGGAATTAGAATATCCATATTAGAAGGTCCTCAACCCCCCAGCAGGACCGATACCTGCTCCTTTGTGCAAGGCGGAACAGGCTCATTAGCCGCGACGTTGTCAAGTATGCATACAAGCTCGTGGGAGCCACACAAGATACTGAAAAGCATTGTGAGTTGCAGAAATTAAGTTTTGTAAAAAATGGACTAGCCTGCCACATCTTTATTTCACTCTGATTTTATGGTGTCTACACAATTGAGCCTCTGTAGGCTGAAAACTTTTATTTCCATGAAAAGACTTGGCATCCTGTTGTTCCTAAGACACTGCCCTGTCGTTATTTGTATAGATATCCAACTTCATGTTGAGATCTGATGTATCTAATGTGTTTCTTTAAAGTGCTCCTTTCATTTTTGTGAGCAGTATAGTTTTCTGGTTCGTCCGATAACCTAAAATAAACTGGCCTTTATAAAAAATATAGTAAAATGTGAAAGCTGGTTCCACTCCGACCCTACGGGGGTTTGTCTTTGCATGACAGCGTCTGCTCTTCATTCTTCATTGGGTTTGTATTATCTGAGGCATTCAGTTTGCCAGCTCGTGGCTGGGGGGCATCATGGTTAGGGCGCTTTTGTTCATTTCTTCTGCTGTCGTTAGATTGTGGGTTTGACGTTCAATCCACTCTTTTACTGCTCAAGAGCTTTTTGCTTTGGTAAAGCTTTCATGAACTACATACTGGTCTTGAGTTTTTTGCTCTTCTCTTGTTTTGGAGGCACATGGTTTTAATAGTACGATGTTTGTGTTATGAAGATTATCGTTTATGTGCATTCCTGGACTTTGGATCTCTTGAAATATTTTGTTGACTAACTTTCTCACCATCAGTTATCCCACATTCTGGTAGTTGAACCCCTCTAGCTGTTATCTTTGTTCACTCTTTATGTGATTACTCTTTGGTACATTTGGTGTTGTCATTGTTTCCTCTTGAGAAATGTCTACAGCATGAGGTTTGGAGTTTGCTTGCGTTGTGAGTCTTCATCTGTCTAACCGTTGCTCCTTTCTTGTTGCTTCTAATCCCCTTCTGGTGCTTTTCATGTCCTGAGCTGTACTGATCTCAGCCACCATGGCGCCTGACAGGGGATTTTGTGTTGCAAAGAGGAAAGTTATCAGCTCGAAGCAGGATGGGGATGGGGATCATTCTTAGCCTTGAGAGGGTTCCCTCCACTGGCAAATACTTCATGAAAAGATGGAGACATGGACGTCCACACTTTCCCTTGCTGTGTGGCATATCTGCTACAACTTCTGTGTTTTACAAGGACACCCCATTCCTGGTTTGACGCTCGTACTTGAGCTACTGTACGACCACAGATCCCCCTGCTTCTGAGCAGCTTTACTTCCCCAACTGGGTTGAAAGGCTTTTTCAAGAACACTGCAGTAGAATATAGAGGGCGGGACAAGCACTACTGGGCATATGTCTGACCCCAGTTTGACGCTTTTACACGGAAATTTCATCTCCAGCGATGACATTCTTTTGACTACTGTAACTCTTTAACCGTTAATACAATTATTATAATTCAGGCAGATTGAATGGAGAAAAGCAGCTTTGCAAGGAGATGCAACATTTTACAGCAATGAAGTGCTTACGTAATCAACAATAATCAGCTGATTCTGACATGGAGAAAGACTAACATTTTAAGCATGATGAGGTTTCTCAAAGCTTTAAAGTGCTTTTGTGATAAAATTGAAAATTAACAAGTTTTCTTTCAAGTCTTTTGATAAAAAGAATAAAAAAATGTATGTGTGAATATTTTAACTTAATTAATTTATTTGGGATTCATCATAAATAAATTATTTTAAAAATACACCAATTGGATGCTCTAAAGTTTACAATTAGTTCTAAAGTTTAAAAATGAATCTAAAAATGTAAGTTTTTCCAGTTTAAAACTAGCCCATATCATAAATGTATAAAAGAAGGACAGTGTGTTAGGATTAAAGACACACTCCAATAAAAATTGTAATTTTTTGGTATTTTTAACAAGGTCTTGTGGCATTTTTTTGAAGATGGAGGACGTATGACTATGTCAGATATTTAAGCTTAGGATTGCATTTCTGAGTATTTCTTTATTCTTATTATTGTGAATTAGGAGCAGACAAAAAATGCAGTTTGAAAAGTCTTTAATTGAAGCTACTACGACAAGACACAAGCTCTGATGCATCCATTTTCATAAAATAAGATCCTGTAACATCTTCATTTTTGTCATCTGAGGTGGCCTTGTCTCAAAACTGGATAGCTCTGGTAATGTTCGCCATTTTTGTTGCACTGCTAATATTATGTTGGGGTTGTGACAGGCTGTAAGCTAGCAGGAGCAAGCAAACAGCGGGATTATAGGAAATGGGGCAGCAACAGTCCTGCCAAGAACCAAGAGGTGAATTTCTAATGAAGTCCCGTCCAGACCAGAGAAGGACTTAAAAACTTTGTATTTTAGGAGCTCATTCATTTTTCCAATTTCTCTTTTTTCTCCCAACAGTGTCTGAACTTGCTCTTTGAGATATATGATTCTGTTTGCTTGCCGTATTTCTGCCCCCTACTTCCTGCTGTGAGCTTCAATCAAACCTGATTACATTCTGGATCCATCAAGTCTGCAGCATTCAGTGCATGGATGGCTGAAAACGCAGCAGAGCCAACTGTACTTGAACCATTCATGATTTAAAATAAGACAAACAAAGTGGTCTGTATGCCATGCGTTTATTTCAGCGCTGTGACATTTCTATCTCATCGTCGGGTTTCATGCCATCTACACTTTTGTCACTACAGCAGCCCAACATTGAGCCTTCAACACATTAAAACATCACACGGCTTTGTGGTCTTTTCTTTTTTTCTTTTTGTGAAGTCAAATTACAATCTAAGACATCGCAAAACTTCCATCATGTTTTTCATAGCAACCTTTAAACGAGGCATTTTTAGCAAAGGAATAAAACAAAATGTTAAATGCAGTGTGCAACTGTCTTTCAACATGACATTGTGTGAACTTGCTCGATTTGAATCCACTGGTGAAGAACGTAGGAGCTAGTCTTTCCACCACTAACATAGTGCAGCTTTCAAAGCACAAGCACATTACATATAGTATAGCAATAATATATACATATCACTTACAGGATTAGCGCTCATTATTATTCACTCCCTTTTCACAGTTAGTAATTCAAAAGAACAGACGGATGAAAGTGGGAGGAAGGGAAGATAATATAGGATACACGAATAAATGCAGCATTTTAATACTCAATAACTTATCATGTATGCAGAGCGGATCTGGTATAATATGTTGAATATGGATAGCTGTTTGGTACGTCTTGACGGCAGCAGCAGTGAACTTAATCTCCTTCCAGGAATCAAACAGAGAACTCTATTGGATTTATAAGTGCCTGGGATGAACAATTGGTAAAGGGAAACACATTACAGCAAAATGAAGTAAATATGGAGAGCAAAAATGAATAAAATAAGTTGTCTCGCTACTTGCTCTACAGTGTGTAGCTTATGTTTCTCTGTTCTGTGTGTTTCTGTCCCTGAAATACTAAACTGTTGGGAAGTGAAAGCTGCTGTCAGTCAGCAAGTGTGTCGTCAGTGTTGCGGTGTCTTGGTGATGCAGAGGAGGAGAGAGTCTGCCCGTGGCTTTGCTGTTCAACCCCATCCGTGCTCCACTCTGGTCCGTCAGCGGCCGTCCTGGTGACACCATGTCCACATGTCTGTCTTCCCCCGCCCATCTGTGCTGTGGAGTGTACCGCCACCCCCCTTCCCTCTCCCCCCCTCTCTCTCTCTGCTGGCTGCAGTGGAGGTTCCTGGACTATAGGGGTAAGCGGATGTGCATGGCAGAACTATTGGGCCTTGCAGCCAATACATAAATGGCGCTCTCTCTTAAAAAGTCTGCCCAAGTGACAGGCCTGTTGAAAACAGGAAAAGCATGTGTTAGTGTAAAGTTTTTAAATTAATAACATTTGTTTCAAGCAAATATTTAACAATTAAGCGATTCAGACGAAATTGTGTTTATAACACATTTTTATGGCACCTTTCTGACGATAGAGGTCATGATTAAAAAAAAGTAAGCTTTTGGTGACGTCAGACAAAATGGCGGTATTGTGCTTAAAGTCACTTCCTGTTTACGGTCTGAGAGTGGATTGGTGAACGCTGTTTAACACAATTTTATGTGAATAATAAAAGGTAACCTTACCAACTGTAATGGAATTTTTTTACTGTATCTATTATCTAAATGTCCTGCAAAAGGCAAATTTGTAATGAACTCCTGCCGCTCTGCAGAAACTATGCTCTCGAAAAAGTTTTTTTTTTCTCATAAAACTGCATAATTATAATTAAAATTCCACTTTTGTAATAAATCAAAAGATGATTGGAGTGGGGGTTTTAAAGGCCAAATAAAACAAATCTGAATGTTTGAGATGAACCATATTTTACAATAGAATACAATTCAACAGTAAAATATCGTTAAAAAATGTAACAATATAATGTCTTAACTTTAAATGTTTCAAATGACTGATATGACGTCACCGATTTCATGAAGTGAAAATCGAATATGAACATTTCATGACATTTATTTATGACTCCACTGTGTTCTGATGGGGAAAACGTGGATGGGTATTCAAAAAAATTACATTTAAACATGTTTTTTATGTTTGAAATTGTTCGAACGCAATGCATTGTGGCCTATATTCTCTAATCTAGTAAGCATTGATGCAGTCTGTTTTTGTGCAAAGACTTCTGGGAAATTTTTAATGCACTTGATTTTGGAATTAGTAGATTGGACAGTACTAGAAAATGGCGAACATAATTCTTCTCAAAATGCTATTTTGAGAAGAATGAAGGGTTTTATGTTTGCCTTTTAGAGTGGAAAATACAGTAGATAATTGATAAAAGAGAAAATTATTAAATTAAATCGAAATTAAATTTAAATGAAAATTGAAATTAAAATTACTAAATTACTACATTTTTAAAATTAAAAATGATTAAAAAATAGCAAAATGTTAAATAAATATATCAAATTTTAGGGTTTTTTTCAATAACATGGATAAAAGGTCACGTGAAGCTAAAAATCTGTTGTAAGGATTAGTGGAAGAAAAACAAAGCAGGATTGATTATGTTAGCAATAACCTGCACCTTTAAGAAAGCATCAAGCTGAAAATGGCTGACTGTGGATGGACGTTCTCCATCAAAATGAACGATAAATTACATTGACCTACATTAAATTTTCAGCTAAGTTACAACTACTGTTTGTTGAGACTGCATTACTGTCACTAAATAATTAAAGGCTTGAAGAGGGAAAAAAGCTCTACCTCCTGGGCATAAA
>NC_050523.1:19278036-19280461 GCF_002922805.2 Oryzias melastigma | reverse complement strand
TATACATCTACCATTAAATAAATATAATATAATTAATCTCTTGTGTATCCCTTAACTAAATTGTGATTTTAAAAAAGTACCAAGAGTCACGTTGTCTCTAAAATGTTTGGAAATCATTCAGAAAAATGTCATTTAATGTGGAGGAAAAGATTAAAGGCAGTTCTGTTCATGTCAAAAGCCCTTTTTTTTTTTAAAGATTGCATGCGTCTTATCTAAACTCAAGTTGCAGAATTCTCCTCATAGCTGTTTTCAGCATATACAAAATATATGAAATATTTTCCACACTTGTGTTTAAAACTGTAAAAGTATAGAACATGAACATTTAAACAAAAAAAGGTTTTGTTTTTGTTTCCAATAGTTTTTAGTTCAAACACTCACGACTAACCTGCTTTCATCAGCTTTGCTCCTTTCACTCCCAGAGCTGGCTGGGCTGTTCTCACAGATGGGGCCAACGTGACTTATACTGTGAAAAAAAAAAAAAAAAACACTAATATTTTAGAACATTGACAGCACATGCATTACATTTAAAACACATGCTCAATTAGTAGGGCCATATTGTTGTAAGGCAAGATGATGTGTTAAATTGTTAGGCAGTACTAAAAAGAAACAATTCAGATATGCAGAAAAAAGCATAAAAGTCTTGAACTCCCTTCCATATATTTAGATTTTATTTGACATGTTTCAATCATTTAACATTTAAGTGTTTATAAGTGTCTCAAAACTTCTTTATTCATTTTTTCCTAGTTTTTCTTTCAAATAACGCAAATTAATTTTCCGAGAAAAATTGAATGAGTGCATTCAAATGTTAAAAAATAAAAAGGGATTTTGCTTTAGAAGGGAGGCAATGCTTAGTTTTTTTATTTTGTAAAGATAGAAATTTATAAGAAATGTGCCTTTTCTGAGGCAAAGTATAAAAGAAGGAACCTCAGAGTAAATGTGTAATTTTCTCCTCTTCTAAATCATCTTTGTTGTTTGTTAAGTACAAATGCTGCTGCTTTCAGTCGGCGTGGACTTCAGACACACATAATCATTCCTCCATCACGTCCTTGAGTCACAAAGGGCTATTAAAGACAACAGACTTTCTTTTGATCCCAATAATTAGAGGCCACCCTGAATCTTTTCCAAGGCCTCACATAACAAGACCTGTGGATGTGGAGAGCCGGCGCTCCGCTCATTAAACTTCATCCCGGGCTGCATGCATCTTTGTTTGATTTATCTGCTGAACGACTGTCAGTTCTCAGATGGCAGGCCTCTTGCTACACTTCTCCTTTTCAAATTGAACTCAAGGGCTTGCCTGGGGACACTTGAGGACTTCAGAGGGGCTGCAGGCTGTAGAAGTGAGGGTAAAGACCATGCAATGATGAGTCACACTCACCCACAATTCATAGGGGAGCAGAATCCCATGAGTCTGTGGGGGACAGGTGAGAAGTATGGAATGGTTGACAGAAAGTGGACGTGCAAAACACAAGACAGAGGTAGAATGCATTGATTGTAGGAGAGAACTGGACTGAGTGACTCCTCCCCCTGGTGTTCCAAACAGGAAGTACCCACTAGCTCAACCAAAATCCTATAGACTTCTATAGAGAAATAAACAGCTATTACCATTTTTTTTATCATGTTCTTGATAATCTCATTTTTTTCCATTATATTTTTTTATTTACCACAAGTTATTCAAGTTACAAGCTGACCAATCAGATGCTTCAATAATGTTCAAAATGTCTGACCGAGTGAGCTCTCAAGTGGTAGGGGCGTGGCCTTCCAACAAGCTCATTCCTGATTGGTAACAGTGATTGCTATAGAAACGATGACTTATCCCAATCCCTATTTACCAACGATTTCTGGTTCCAACATGGTCACCGAATTGACTTCATTTCATTGGAACCAGAACTGAGTCATTTCTCAATGATGTCACACTCACTCGGTCCAGTTCTCATATACATTCACTGGTAGAGTGGAACATGATTGCAGTTTAATGAGCTATTAGTGTGTTTTATGCCTCAGGTTTTGTTCTCTTTTGATCATAAAGCAGATATTTATTTAATGCAGTGAGTAAGAAACATAACATTAAATTATGAGGCATATTTTTTTGCTAATCAAAGTATCTGAAAAAGTAGTGACAGCAAAACTGAGGTCAGAGTAAGCATCCATGAGCAAAAGTATGGGAGCAGAATCCCATGAGTCTGTGGGGTATAGGTGAGAAGTATGGAACTTAACAGAATATTAGAAGTGGACATGCAAAACACAACACAGAGTATGTTATTTCAATCTCTAAAATAATAATAATAATAATAAATATATGTATGTAAAGTTACTTTTTTCATTTATTCATTATGATAGGAACTTTTCAAGTATGAAAAGTAAGCTACTGGAGGCTATTTGAATGAAATATTTGTATTTTCGCTGCTCCCTTTAGGGGTCGCTACGG
>NC_050523.1:19274049-19277459 GCF_002922805.2 Oryzias melastigma | reverse complement strand
AGTGTGAATGCATTGAATGCATTCACACAATAATAAGGAAGAGAAACAGAATCACAATAGTGTGAATGCATTGAATGCATTCACACAAATATATATATGTAAAGTTACTTTTTTAATTTATTCATTATGATAAGAACTTTTCAAGTATGAAAAGTAAGCTACTGGAGGCTATTTGAATGAAATATTTGTATTTTCGCTGCTCCCTTTAGGGGTCGCTACGGCGAATCATCCGCCTCCGTCTGATCTTTTCCTTTTTACCCTCCACCTCCCATCCTCCCCCTCTTCAGTCCAAACAGCTCCTCTCTCTGTTCCCTGTCACAGGCTTTCTCTGCATCTACAAAGACGGTGCAGCTCCTTCTGGTCTTCTCTGTTCTCCAGCAGCATCCTCAAATTCCTCCCCTTCCTAAGACGTCCTTAGAATGGAGTATTAGAGACATCATGAGAATAAAAATAAATAAATAAAGTCATAAAATTATGAGGAAAAATGTCTAAACTTTACAAGAAGAAACTCATAGGATAATAAGCATAAGAGATAATATTTTACAATAATAAAATTATAATTTTATTCTTATAAAATTGCAATTTTTTTCTCATCATTTGATGAGTTCATTTTTGTTAAAAGTATTAATTTTTTTCATAATTTTACAAGTTTAACACGTAAGAATACAAATGATTTTCAAGATTTACAACTTTACTCTCGTAAAATTATGACCTCTTTTCCCGTAATTTTATTAATTTAGTTTCGTAAAATTACAAACTATTCAGTCATAATTTTAAAGGAATAAAGCTGTAAAAGTATGACTGTTTTTTCAAACACTTTTGACTTTATTCTCATGAAATTACGATTTTTTTTCTAATAATTCTTTGAGTTCCTAGTTGTTAAGACAATGAATTTTTCCATGATATTTACAATTTTATTCTTGTAAAATCTTGTAAAATCACAAATTAGTCTCAAAAAAATTTTACTTTTTTTTTAAAAATGTACATTTATTACTTTATCCTCATAAAGTTACATTTTTTCCCGTATAATTTTAGGAGTTCATTTTTGTTAAAATAATGTTTTTTTTCTAATTATTTTGTAATTTAGTTCTTGTAAATTCAATTTTTTTTATTTATCTTTTTATGGTGGCCCTAATACTCACTCTCCAGAATCTCCCCCACAAAAAAACTATTTTTAGAATTTATTGAATATATTGAAAATCACAAAAGAATCAATAAATAAAAACAGAAAAACATATCTAAAGGCAATTTTTGTGTGTGTTGTAAAAATACGAATGTGTAAACTTTATTTGTCAGTAAGGCTGAAGGTTGCTTCTTGTAATGTTTTATGCTGGACAAGAGATCAATGTGTTTTGTGTACCTCAACAAAGCTACACAAATGTGACACTTGTTGGCGTCGAAGCTTGTACTTAAAAATCCTTTAAATTGATTGGTTAATGCTGCTGTCTCCTTATTTTTTTATTGATTTTAAAGTTAAACCCAAACAGAAACGCAGTGGGACTCTAATTAAATTTACAGAAAACTTTAGTGCAGGAAAATATAAAACTAAATACTTGTGTCAGAAACGGATGCAGCGGTTTAAGACGCTTTTTGTGTTGATCTGAAAGTAAATCTGGTCAGTGTCGCTCCACAGCACGATTTAAACACAGCACCATCTGTGATTCATGGCTCCAGGCTGATTATGCATTTTCAAGGCTTATGCAGGCAAAAGTAAAGTAATTAAAAAGTGGTGCCACTGTCTAAGCTATGCTAACATTAAAGCAGTCTATTAAATCTTAAAACCATGGATTGTAACTCAGAAAAAACTCTGATCACACAAACAGTGAGTTTACCTCTTTTTATATCATTTCAGATCAAAACATAAATCTTGGTAGATGATATAGATGTTACTACAGAACTCGGCTTCATTCACAGTGTGACTTTAAAATTCTTTTTCTGTATGTTTTTGATAGACTGTTTGCTTTTTCACTAAATTAATCCCCATTATTTTTATTCATAGGTTATCCCCTTTTATGAGTTAGAGACTCAGAAAAATATAGCTTTAGTTGCTGTTTAGTCGGACACTTATGCAACAGAGGTGGAGCTAAAACACTTAATTTGGGGGCTAGAAAAGGACTTTGGAAGAGTGGTAACATCAGAAAAACTAATTTTTATTACTATTAATTGTATTATTTTTATTTATATTAAATATATTTTAGCTGAGGTGCTATTACTAATGTAAAGCAGTAGCAAAAAAGTATAGAAGTTCTTGAAAACCCAGTTGGGCCGACATACACAATACAGGGGCGTAGCAAATAATTTGAGGGGCTCAAGATTTAATTTAAAAATATTTCTTTTGTTATTTTTGAAATGCTGAAAATAGCTTTTATAGATGATTTTATACATTTTTGTCAATAATTATGCTAATATTGACTCAAAAATTGGGGGGCCCTTGTAGCTCCGCCCCTACTTTAAATAAAAAAATAAATATCCAAATAGAAGCAGTGGTTAAGCAGCTTAATCTATGATTATTGACTTTTAACTTTAAGCTCTTACTGTATAAATGTTCTCTAATCAATGTGTTGATTAGAGAAATGTGTTTTTTTAATTGCAGTGATGTTTTATGGTTCTATCAGAGCAGTTTGCTGTATGATTTCTCCCTCCAGATTGTTGTAACTTTCAGGCATTGTGGTATAGATTTGCTCTGAGATGGGACGTGTTCTCTACAAAATGACAGTCCCCAGAAAACCGTGCTGTCAAACAAATGCATTCACATCTGACGTCTCCACATAAATATCTGTTATTCTTTTAGCTGATTGCAGGAAAGTGTTGACAGAAATGTACCCTTGCTCAAGTACAAACAGGGCAATGACAATTGTTGTGACATGTTTTGTACTCTGCAGTTGGTTCACGTTGAATACAATGACAGTTTTATGAATTAAGCCTCTCTTGTTTGGAATTTCTTGTTGAATAATATGTTTCTGTGTTTTGTTGGTTGTTAGTCTTCAACGTTTGTTGCATATTTTGACTTTTAGCATTTCTTTTACATTTATTCTTCACAACTCTTCTCTTTTTAGTGAGAATGGGACTTTGAATTGTGATCAAGCAAATGTGGTTAGAAATGTAACTTACAGTCTTAAGTGTCTAATTGTTTGGATTTATTATATTTGGATTTTAATGAATTTGGACTTTATTTATAAAAATGGCATAATGTTACCATTAAATGTTGTACCACTCACATCTATTATATACTGTATTTTTTAAAGTGGTTTTATTTAGCACTTTTATTTCCAGAACATGACAATATAATCATAAATTCAACTTGAATTTGAAATTAGATATGATACTATATAAATAAAAAAAAAACGAATAAATAAAGTCTCCAAGTAAAATAGGAAACACTGGAAAACAATCCCCGAAAATTGTCATAT
>NC_050523.1:19264842-19273964 GCF_002922805.2 Oryzias melastigma | reverse complement strand
ATTTTCAAAATGCTCTCAAAATGCTCCAACAAATCACTGACTGCAAACACCAAATGTTATGAACAAACAAACCATGAACAAAAACTGTATCTGTCTCCAGATACAAACAGAATTTCACTAAACTCAAATGGATGCCAACAAATAAATGGATCCTGATGGTGAACAGATCCTGGACGAGCCCCCAATATATGTTACACCCCGTTTGGTCAAGAGGATCTAGGAGCATAACATAAAAGTTAATTAAGAAAAATACAAATAAAAAAGTAAAATGTATATTTCAGATGTTTCCTAGCTGTTTTCATTTAAGTTGACCTCACTGAAATTGTTTTAAAGACCCACTCTGACGAAAAAAATCATATTTTTGGTGTTTAAAATGTTTTTGTAGAATTTTCTGATGATGGAGGACAGATATTAAGAAAATTTAGCCTATTGAATTCCTAAATATGTATTTATTCAAATCATAGTGAATCAAGATTAAACAAAAAAAAATGCAGTTTGAAAAAAAGTATTTTTGTGAGGTAGAAAATATGCTAGACGGGGAGGGGAAAGGGGGGGTGGGCTTACTACACACTAATAGTGCAGAATTACTTCTTAAACTATCAGACAATGTTGTTACAATGTTTGCCAAATTTGAGTCATTATTAAAAACAACTTGCAGGTTTCTACCATTTGAGCTTGACTTTAAGGGGGCCATACCACGATATTCTTCAGCCTTTTAGAGTGAACTATATACATATATTTGGTCATATATTACCTTCAGAACACTAATAAACAAGTGATTTATGAAATATAAGTCATTTTTGAGAACCGTTTTAATACACGGAAGTAAAACAACTAGATTTCTGAGGCTCCGCCTTTTGCTCCTTGTGGGTCCCGCCCATTTCATGATGTCATCCATGAGCCTGCCTCCCCGAGCCTCCTCAGCGTGACCAAACCACGTGACTAAAGATCTCCTCAGTCATTGACGGACATTTATTGGGCAGGTCAAAACAGAAGAGAAAGATGGATGGATATTTTGCTGATTATTTTAAGCGTCTGTATGAAGGCCAGGTTCAACATTCTTTACTACTGTTTTGGTACCGCGGAGGAATCCTGCGTGACGGTTACTGGAGATGCTACGGCTACAGCTACACACGCTAATCAGTGTTTGTGACATGTAGATTGTCGGGAGAATCAATGTGGATCAATGTGGAACTTGTATTTTTAGCTTTTTAAAATTAGAAAAGAAAGGGAAAAAAAGCCAAGATTTTGAAGCTAAACTGAAAAAATATATATATTTTACCATATCATTAACCATATTCAATCACATTAAAACTCTGTACTGTGAAGAAAAATCTACATCAAATTAGAATCTTGTTCTTAGAAGATTTTGTTTTCTGTTGAAGTGAAACTGCTGGACTGAAATGTGTCTTGTGGACACATAAGGATATTTTTATCTTCTTTAAGGATGCAGTGGCTGCTGTGCTGTCTGTTCTACAAAGGACAGAAAAAAAGTGTGGCAAACTGCCTCTTTGCACACACAGACAGTAACAGTATGATAGCGTTATCAGTGCATTCAGCATGAGGAAAATATGCATATCTGTGAAAGCCACATGTTCAGCAGCCGTTTAAATAGATGTTCCTTTAGCATCTATTCATTTGTTTTTCAGGTTTTAATTATTTTTTAATTCATTTTTTAATGAAGACAGGCTTGATCTGAAACAAATGGAGTACAATCCATAAAAACTAAAGGATCATGGGAAAATATGTGACTGCTGAGATAACCAAAACTGAAACACAAAGTTGTTCGAAAAATCTGAAAACATAAAAAAAAGACAAATTAATCTGCTGTCCAGCATGAGCAATTTACAAAAGCAAAGCAAATGCCTTTGCTGTCAGTGGAAATTCAATGAATATGGATGGTGTCATAGTCCCTTAACCTCAGTAGTTAAAGCTAAACAAAGGATCATGCAGAACCAATAAAGTATGGTATCCTTACCTCACGTTACAGGACTGAGGGTCTTTAAGCTCACTGAACCAGGACTGCTGGGCCTGACGGCATTCTGCTCTCGTGATCAGACCGTCTTGGTCCTGATCCACACTCAGGAATACGGACCTGGCTTTGTTCCTCTCCTTGGCGGTCAACAAACGAACAAGTGAGTTCTGGAAACAAAGAAAACCAAAGGAGTTATCAAAGTGAGTCCGGCGACTTGCATTTAAGCGACCACTTTTAATAGAAATTCTATGTAAACGCGCATAGACAAGAATTTCAGGCTTCCAGTAAGTTTGTGATCTTGCGTTGCTACGGACGTTTTTAGGTTCTACGTACAAATCGGGCATTCACTGATCAAGCGCTGAATGTTCAACCGACTGAATTTTTTCAAAACACGAAAGCACCAACCATTGTAAACACGATCACCAAGTATAAAGTAATTCTCTATATAGGTTGGAGTATTATAACACTTAGATTTTCAATTATAGGAACAGAGCTGTGAGAACAAAAAGCCTGAAGCAAGATTTACTGGATTTGCAATGTTTGCTTGGATAACAAAACTATCATACAAACATTTGTACTAAATGTAGCTAAATGTTTGTGGTTATAGTCATTCGTATTGAGAATTCTTATTTTGTTACTTTTGATTTTTAGTTTTTTTTTACAGTTTTGTAGCCCTGTAACACTCACCCTACAAATACAGCACCCTATCCACACACATAAGAACTGGGACAGTGAATAGACAAAGACTCATCCATTCATGCACAATTTTTCTGCACAGAAGCTGCTGTTAACAAAAGGAAGAGTGCGTTAAGACGATCTGCATTCTGCATGTGTGCACACATTTTTGAAGCTACATCAAACCTGACACAGTGGGTGGGAAATGGAAAGAAAAGACTTCTAATGTAAATAGTTGCTTGGGCTGTGTGGAAGTTTCTAATGAATGTGCTTGCAAATAACAAATAAGCATAAATGTTTTTTGTTTTCTTTCACATCATATAGACCTTTGGAATAACTTATGTTTAAATAGGATACTTGTCGCGAGATCAATTTACAGCATCTCTGCTTGATACTTTCCCCTCTATGTGCAGACGAAACAAGGGTTTTTCCAAAAAAGTAGTTCTTTATTTCTGGTTTTGTGATAACTACAATAGTATTTCCATTTCATTTATCAATAAAATAACGTGTTTTGGTTCTGCTGCTTTTTAACATAGTAATATAGTTTGTACCAGACATAGCTGTATTGATCAAAAAGGTAAAAGTCTTTTTGCTTTTAGCATTTTCTGGTTACTTTTGTTGTTTCTAAAACTAGTTTTGGAGATGTTCATGCAATCTGTCACCCACCACAATTTTGTCTTGGTAGCTGGAGCCTGGCTGGTGTCGACCTTGCCTTGACCCTATACCAGACTGATTGACTACCTTAGTTCTGCTGACCTTTTATCAAGTGCTACTACTGGGGCCTGGGGAAGAACCCCAGGAATCCAGTGGCTTGATCTTTGCCTGGGCTCGTGTTTTCCATGCTCCTCCCCCAATTTACTCTTCGTTAGCATGAGCACCTGTGGTGGCTTCTCCTGTTCTGTCTCAAGGTGGCTAATATCAGGCCGTGCAGGGGGTAAGGGTTCTTGAACTACCCTTCTTAGTTGGCTGTCATGGTGCTCTGTGCAGACAGGCTGGGGTTCACATGAAAACTTTGTTCTAGTGGTATCAGTCTGATTTTTGACACATTGCAAACAAGGTTTGGAGTTAGCATGGTCACAAAAACGTTTGTTTTAGCAGTATCAGCCTGTTTTATTATTTTTTCTTTTATAAATTACAAGTAAAGTTGGGTGCTTCTGTAGTTATGCCAACGTAGCTAATGTGTAGAACATTAACAATGAAATTTCGCAAATTGGATTTATAATGATAAATTCTCTTAATGGAAACACCACAATTTTGAAAAAAACTCACATTTATCGAAAAAAAAGTTTTTGCGCTTGGAGGAAGTGGTTTTTAAGGGGTAACGAAATTGATATTTTTTGCAAAACTGCAATAGAAACACTTTTTTTTATAATTAAATGCACTTATTGGTAGGAAGTGGCTTCCCTGAGCTCTGCACAGCGGGCGCCAACGAGAGGTTCAACAGCATCACAGCTCATTATAAGTTGTATTTCATAAGGATTCATTGGATCCACAACTCCTCTGTGAATTCACCAACCAAGATTTCCTCATAATCCCTTTATCTGTAACTGCGTTTTTGCAGCCTGAATGAGACGCGGAAGTCTCCTTTGACAGATAAGGATGAGCGCTAGTGCCGTGACAGAAGCTTAAATGGATCTTGTTGTGTTTTCAAACAGAAAAAGGGTCCAGCTGCTTTGGCTACATGTTAGAATGTTTATTTTTTAACAGGCCTTTCACGTCCATCTCTGACTGTCAGCTGCACTGCATGCACCATACTGCTGTGATGTCAGCCAAATGCTGCCTTTTAGTGAATCAAATACAAAAAAATACTTGTTCTCATCCATCGCTGTGTTTTTAATTAATTATTTACACATTTATACTAGAGTGGGAGGATAGACCCCCTAGAGATGGAACATCTCGTTTTCAAGGGGGTCCCCCATTTCAAGAAATAATAAGACAGAGTAGGAACCAAACAAAATAGTAAAAGCAAAAATTAAATACACGTAACAAACACACACACTCACACACATAGAAGCACAGGCTCTCTATATCTAATCCTACCCAGTTAAAGTTATTAAAGTCCCACTATTTGTCACGCACCTAAATGTGTGAAATTTGTTCGCCGCATTTCACCCATCCTCTGGGGGAGCGGTGAGCTGCAGACGCAGCCGCGCTCAGGAACCATTCGGTGGTTTGACCCCCCGAGTCCAACTCCTTAGTGCTGAGTGTCAAGCAGGAAGGTCCCATTTTTAGAGTCTTTGGTATGACTCGGCCGGGGTTTGAACCTACGACCTTCCAATCACAGGGCGGACACTCCACCACAAAGTCACTGAGCTTGTGGTAGAGTGTCCAACATGATATTTCAGAAAGTTTAAAAACACACATTTGCAAAAAAAAAAAAGCATACAAAAAACAAACTAAACTAAAAAAAAAAGCACGATTAATAAAAGCTAAAGTAGAGGAATGACTTATCGTGCGAGTTATTTTGTGTTTATTGGCATAATTATGATTTAATGGAAAATATGTCATTGCAAAATGTTGTTTTTTTGACATTTCTAGAATTTCCAAATAGTTTTGTGCATATGTTTGATTAAAATGCAGCTTGTGCAAACAAAGCTGAGAGTAACTGGTATTATGATGCTCTAAAGTGGCTAATGTGTAGCGTGTCACAAACAAATTGTAGAGTTAGGCTGAATTCCTTCCTTCTCTCTACCCCTCCATTTGTAGAGACATTTGTAGTGAGAGTGGTGATTGAAATATTTTTTCCAGATCCCACCCTCCAAGCAGAGGGACACAGACCATGCCGTTGTGAGGAGGCTCAGCATTGCGCTGTGCCGCGGAGGAGAGGCGAATTTCTTCGCGTGGGTGTGTTGCATTTAAATGTTAGTAATGACTTTTTGCTTTAGTAAGATCTTTTTAAAGCTGCTGTTATGTATATTAGAGCTTTGGAAGCTCCAGGCTAACGCTAGCTGACCGGCGACTATTGGTGACGTCATCGAGCGGAAGTGACGTCCAAAATCTGAGACGCTATTTTTCCATAACTCTCTGTTTGGAGGGATAAATGTAGAGGGCGGGAGAAGGGCCTAACTGTGAATACAGACAATAAAGTCCAAAAGACTTGTCTGTAACTCTTTTGTCTCACTTAATGCACCTCACACTGTAGTGTGCCTTATACTTTGGTGGATCGTATAATACGAAAAACACAGTATAAGTGAATGTGTTTGTGTTTGCATGTATAAGTGTAGAGTAGACTCAAAAGCCATTTTTATACATGTGATGAAAAATGGGATATTTTAAGAACTCAAGGATGTGTGCTAGACATTTCATTGAATTAAATGTAGTATCTTCAAATACCTCACCTCACTCCGAAACTTCCTCAGAACAGTCAGAGACTCAAAGTAGAGGAAGTCGGACCACTCGATGTGACCCTTCTTCTCAGGATCCAGAGCAGCAAACTGAGCCAAGACCTCCTCCTCCTGCTCATCCGTCAGGTCCTTATCAAACTGCTGCTTGGAAGCGAAGTGACGATACTGAAGCAGCTCGTCTGACACCAGGCATGATTCTACAACGGCAAGGAACAATTCTTCACATCAGATCGAATTAATCACTTTACAGTCTTCCAGATATAATTAGCTCATGATTCATCGTCAACAAAGGCGAGACCACCTCCCACCCACCGTCACACAGCCAAGCTGTGCAATAAAACCACAACTTTGAGAGCCGAATGGAAATTAATCCCACCATATACATCCTTCTAATGACAGAATGAACTCAGATAAAAAATAAAGGTGTCATTTCTTGTTGTTTGAGCAAACATTGTTGAAATATAATAAACCAAATGACAGATCTTCATCAACAGGTGAGTAAAAAATACATGACATTTGTGACAGCAGAAGTATGCATTTCTGATTATAAAAATAACAAAAAGTAAAAGGAATAAAATTAATGCTGGTTTCTGATTCTGTAACCTGTAAGTCATTTCAGTCTGAGAAGAAATAATTAAGTGTGTCCATGTTTTTTGTACATTTTTATCTGTCTGTGAATAAGACAATTAAACATTTTATTAATTTAAATCACTAAATCCGTCAAATTTTTCATCTTCTGTGTCACTTCTGAATAATTCTGTCAATTCCCGCGTTAAACCTTTTCTTCTGCGTTGCTGACAGTAGCAAATACCGATACCTACAGTGTCCTCTAGTGGTTGTTAGTGGGAAAGCATCAGACACAAGAGAATTTATCTTTCAAAAAAAATCACAGATGAGTCGCACAAGTCATATCTATGGCCAAACTATGCGAAAAACAGGACTTATACTCAGAAAAATAAGGCTTTTTTTTAAACTGCCTTTCTACTAAAATGCCAGTTTTGAATTTGTATAATTTGATAACTTAGTTTAAAACCCACCAGAACTGGTTTGGCAGAACGTGTGCGTTTTACATACTTTAACCTTCTTTTTGTTTTCTGTTTGTCTGCTTTTGAGCCAAAATGAACTGAATGAATGCAGGGCTTTTTGTAGGAAAAAAGAAAAAGGTTAATACATTTGTAACTAAAGTATTTCAATCTAAATTATACAAGCCTCTTGACTGAAGCAAAGCAGCATGCCCAGCCCCAAACACCGGTAAACATAAATATTTGACGTGACTGCTAAGAGCAGACGCAGAATTGTGTCATCAACACATTGTGTGAGTGCTGACTCTGAACACAAGTGCTGAAGGATAAATATTCTAAATTCAAACACAGATCCATGGACTGTAACCCAAAGTGAAACGCAGAGCCGTGACTCACCTGGGATGATCTTGCACTGCTTGAAGGTCTCCATCAGACTGTACATCTCTTCCTCTGTCAGCAGCAGATTCAGATTGTCCTAAAGGTTTGGATGAGAGGAGGGGAATGAGTGATTAAATAAATAACCGTTTACATGAATAATGAACTGATGATGATGTTGTTGGCTGTGTTTGTCTCTATGTTTTCTTCATTTACACAAGTGAAATAGGTGATCTGCAGCTGTTATTTTCATAAAGATCTTATAAATTGGCATTATAATTCTGCACAATTCAGATTATTTATGAAGAAGAACAGTTAAATAACATCAAAATTCCAAAAAATCCAAATTAGCAATGCTGTTCACCCACCATCCAAATCTGCTTAATCTTTTAGGGGTCCTGGGGTTGCTGGAGCCTATCCTAGAAATTGAAGGGTACTTCCTAGACTGTATGCCACTTGACCTACAATGCACCCCAGCTGGGATCTGAAACAGGGCCTTTTCATTGCGTGGTGACAGTGCTAACCACTACACCACCATGCAGTGAGTAACAATACTTAGGAGGAAAACAAAATCTTCTTATGTGTAAACAATCCCCCAATAGAGCAAAAAATGATTTATATATAAATAAAATTGGTTTGCCAAGGGAAATTACATAAAAAAAAATCATAATTTTACTTCAAACCCACTTCTAAAGCCCTATTAAAATGTGTCAGGGCTTCATAAATAACAATTAAAGAAACCTATAGGAAACCATTAAAATTAGACAATAGAAACTTTGCAAACTTGCAAATACTCTTTTTTTTAATTAAACAAATAAATGTACACCTCAAAAAATGGTGAACACGGCTTTAACATTCACACTGCGTAAAAACCATGAATATGCATGTCTTTTCATTTGATTTTATACCAAAGTACTCTTACTACAGCAAAATGTTCAATATTTTGAATAAATTCAATCCACAAATAATAGCTGTCATCCTAAAACAATCAGCTTTCCACAGTACAACAATTTTGTTTGAATTTCCATGATTAAACTGCATTTACTGCTGCTGGATTGCATATAGCTACTGTTCAAATTAAGCTGATTATGGTCCCTCGTAAGAGTCGGTAAAGTATCCATTTATCTGTATCTGCAGATCATTAAGAATCATCAGGAACAAAGTAAATTATCCCGCTGTCATCAGGAAACGGCTTCCTCCGTTTGCTCTGTGTCAGACGTCATTTCTTTAATCTCATATGCTCATTATGCACCGGTAGCGACTTCAAATGTCTGCAAAACAAAAGGGACGCGTCGAAAAAGGGGAAGATTGTCGCTGCTTTGGAAGTCTGGTGAGATTCAAAATAACTTTCAAAGTGACTGAATCATTTATTGAAAATACACTGACAACATCTTTAAAATATGTTATTGAGCACAAAAAGAAAACCTTGTGGGAAGGGAAGATATAAATACCAACATCATCCAACTTTCTGCCAAGAACTTTTATAAATAGAAATATGAGACTGACCTTTTATATAAGTAAAAAAGACGTGTCAGTCATGTGGGAGAAAAACAATCAATTTATAGGCTGCGTTTACGCACTGTTATGGCTGATCTTTATAAAAATATTCTGCTTTTAAGGCCGTCTTGCATAGTTATAAGATTTTCAGAGACCGAGATGGCTGTTGGATATGAAAAATGTATTTTAGTATTCAAGTGATAATGTGAATATGACCGTCATTATTAATGTGAA
>NC_050523.1:19259306-19264716 GCF_002922805.2 Oryzias melastigma | reverse complement strand
AAGCGGCTGAAATGAGTTTTCTCCGGAGGGTGGCTGGACGCTCCCTTAGAGATAGGGTGAGAAGCTCGGTCACCCGGAGAGAGCTCGGTGTAGAGCCGCTTCTCCTCCGCATCGAGAGAAGCCAGTTGAGTTGGCTCGGGCATCTGGTCCGGATGCCTCCTGGACGCCTCCCTGGTGAGGTGTTCCGGGCATGTCCCACTGGGCGTATGCCCCGGGGAAGACCCAGGACACGCTGGAGAGACTATGTTTCTCGGCTGGCCTGGGAACGCCTCGGGGTCCCCCCAGAGGAGCTGGAGGAAGTGGCCGGGGAGAGGGAAGTCTGGGCATCTTTGCTTAGACTGCTGCCCCCGCGACCCGGTCCCGGATGAAGCGGAGGAAGATGGATGGATGGATGGATAACACACAACCTGCTGATAGTACCCTTTTTTCATGTGTGTTCATATTATGTTCTTAAACTCTGCCCTTTAGTCTTATGAGATCTATTTATACAACTTTGAAAGAAAGAATCTAAAGTCATGACACTTTCTTTGTTGATGCTTTAAGCTGCTGTAGAGCATCTCCCTTGGTTGCTTTTAGAGGTGCACTTAGGTTAATAAGACACTGTGAAACAACCAAAGAAGACATTATGTTCCACTCTTAGCACAAACCAAGAATATTAATGATGATATAATAAATACTGAACTAAGTCAGGCCAGAATTTAATGAACCTTTATGGAGAAGACATTTAGAAGACCCTTTTCCCAGAGTGGTAGAAATGCAAAAGAGCATTAATGAGTTCACTTAGAGGAAGGTCCTGCTGTTGTGTATGTTGCTTCACCGTACAGACGTTTAAATGGATCAGTCCATCATACTTTCTATTTTTAAGCCAGTCAAAAAAAGTGTCACTTAGTACTATGTAACCATATCATATTTTAAAAGGCATTTCTAAAACCTCTTTATCATTAACATTTTCAACTTTTTGCTTAAAAACTATTGTACATAACTTTGTTTTCTGCCCTGTAGTTCATCATCGTTCCACAAGGGGCAGTAAAATGACTTTTCCTGCTTATTTCAAAATGGTTGCCTCTGCGTAATCTTAAAAACACTTTTGGCGGGAAAATGTTTAGCGAATTTTACTAAACTTCATGGTAAGAATTACTTATCTATTGTTCATTATTTACTTATTTATTTATTTTTACAAGATTATTTGCTGTATTGAAATAATGCAACATTTGGTAATAATTACATTTTACTATGCCGTTACACCATGTTAAAATGAGTGGATCAAATTTCAGACCGTGGGTAAATAAGGTGCTTTTTTTTCGCCAATATTTTAGCATTTTAAGCTAACATTGTTGTAAGCAAAAATCTACTACGTCTCATAATTGATCCTATCAGTATCTAATTAAAAAAACATATTAATAATCTTTTTAAATGTGTCAGCCTGTGTTCTTATCTAATTATCTTATCTTTACATTATGTTTAACTCATTTGATTAGCTTAAAATCAAATGTGGTACTTATTTATTTTAAGTTGCTAATTAGAAAAGAATCGAATAGAATAGAATAGAATAGAATAGAATTCAACTTTTTTGTCATCGCACATGTTTCAGATGTCAATTAAAGACCCATAAGATGAAATTAATTTTTTTTGGTGTTTTTAACCTGTTCATGTGGCATTTTTCAGATGATGGAGGACATAAAGAAAATTAAGCTCAAAATTGTATTTCTGAGTATAATTTTTCCACGCTATGAAGCAAATTTAGAAACCTTTTTTTTTTAAATACGACAGTTTGGTTTTTTTAATCCAGAGCTTTATACTTGGAAAAATTCTGGTTGTGTTTACTGATGTTGAAATAATTTTCAGAGGTACACGGCGCTCTATCAAAAAGTCATTTATTTGCTATTGTATATATGCTAATGTTGCTAATGTGTAGCAGTGTGAGACTGCTGTTTTTATTTGTTATGAAAAAGGTTAGGACTTAGCGTAATTGCAGTAAAGATTGTTTTAGTGGCTTTAGTCTGTTTTTACGTTTTGCTAACAAGGTTGGATGCTAACATCGTCATTATGGTATTTGTTTTAGTAGTATTAGTCTGTTTTTATGTCTTGCAAACAAGGTTATAGGCATTCTCGCTACGCTAATGTGGTGCACCCAAAAATGTGCATCCACATTTGGTATTTTATTTTGAAAGCCATTCATTTTCATTAATTAAAATATAATTTAATTTATTTTATACATTGATTAAATGTAGCCTGTGGGAAAAAAAAGAAAAAGAACATTTAGATGATGAGTTTTGGAAATCGGAACCTTCGACACTCATGCAGCGCCTCCAGGTGGCTGAAGACGGGGCAACTTCCTGTTTCCGTCAGAAGTGCTTTGGAGAAAGAAGAGAGTGCTCGTGTCGTTCCTGCTGAGATTCCTTTTCTTTTTTTCTGGTTAGTACCCGGTTTAAAACGGTAACAGATGAAAGCCATGAGCTTTGATTTGATTTCTAGTTGATTACCAGTATTATTTGTTTCATAATTTTAATTTAAATCAAGAATCTTTAACCCTTTTTCGTCGAGAAACGGCGGGAAAAGCCAAACGGGAAGTTGCCGTGATCTCGCGAGATTTCGTGTCTGGATGACGAGATTTGGGCGTACTCATGTGAAAATGAACCAGTGTTGTTATGGCGGCCGTGTAGAATGGTTGCATTATGGATCTGAATGTATTTTAATTATTTTTGTGGAACTCCTGACCTAACTTAAACACGTTTAAAAGCATAATTAAAATAAATAGTTCTTGTAGCAGTTTTAAAAGAGATAGTGAATTATAAAGTAAATGTTATTTTGTTTGTTAATTTGAAAGTTGATTCCTATATGTGTAATGTCCAGCATTTATAAGCTAGAAAAGCTAAATAATAGTAAAAAGCATTATTTATTTTGTTTGCATTACAATTATTAAAGCCAAGGTGAATTAAACATATGTAAATATTGAATGTTTCTTTTGAAAATAAAATGTGATATATTTGAAAGGAAAAATAGAACAGAGAATTAGGATAATTATTTATTTGACTCATTATCAGATATTTTGTTTAGACTTTTAGGGTCAAATTGTATAATGGACAAATGGATGCACTGAATGGAAATTTTGATTTTGTGTAAATGATTAAACAGAAGTGCTTTGGAGAATGAAGAGAGTGCTCGTGTCGTTCCTGCTGAGATTCCTTTTCTTTTTTTCAGACACAACTTTCTTTTTGTTATTGTGGTCGCCGCACCCGGGACCCGTAACACTAATGTGGCTAACATAGCTAATGTGTAGCGTGTTACTAACAAATTCTAGAGTATTTCAACTTTTACCAATCATAGTCACATTATTGTCATTATTTCAAAGCCTATTTTTGACCAAAGAACATTTTTAAATGCCATTTTCTTATGTCTGACCTTCATTTAACCAAAAAAATATATATATATATATATATTTAGCTCAAGTCAAATCAAATCAATCTTTATTTATATAGCACTTTTCATATACAGGAATAACACAAAGTGCTTTACAAGAAAAGCAGAACATTGTAAGTAATATAAAAACATGCAACAAAATTAAAATTAAGAACCCCTGCTCCAAACCAGCAGACAATACCACCACCCCTTTCTTACCACCCACTCCCTAACTGATAGACATAGACAATAGGAAAATAGGCTGAGCACATAAATTGGTTGTTGGACACTAATAATAAGTGAAGACGAGCAACAAGTATGAAAGTAAAACCTGGCCTTCAAAAATAAGTCAAGTATCCACAAAACCCTCCATGTGAGGCTGAGACTGAGCCATATTACAAGGGTCTACTTTGTAGGCTAACTGTAAATCCACTTCCAGGAGAACTCAGTACATCTGTCGGGGGTAGCCTTTGGAGCCAGTATGAAATTAAATGTCAAATGTGTGGGAGGGGGTGTGAGATCGAGGGGCTAGCAGCCCACTGATACATGCTAATGAAAATGGCCTGATCTCTGTAGACTTCAATCTAAATGACAAATTCCTCTCTCTTTCCTTGTGAGTCATTTGCTCCCACCCTCATTGTAAACAGACTTGGAGGAGCCAGCCAAAGACAAGAATCCTTTCAGTGTCCTTTTTCAAAATTGTGTGAAAAGCATCCCCCTGTTGTGCAGCTTTGGCAGATGATTTTCTTTCACAGGGCTAAGGAAAAAAACTGTGAAGTCCCTACTTCACTTTGAAGAGTCCTACAGAAATGTCCTTCTTCTGCTGTTTGACAATAAACAGACTGCACCATCCGCTCTGAGGGTGGTCATCACCACAGTTTCACAGGTTTGGGGATTTGTCTGGAATTGCAAATGAGAAGCCAGATTTGTTGAGAATTCTGCGTGACTTCATTGGAGTTCAAGCTGGCACTGTTAGGCAGTAGGAGTAGCTTCATGACAAAAATGACACTACTCACATGACAGAAAGGACTTCTGTGGTTCAGATTCCAATGAATTAGCTTAAAGAACGTATGATCTGCTCGTTTTCATTACAAGATACCTAAGAGCAGATCCAAATTAAAGTATATTTGACTCCATTTAAGATGCAACCTAACAACCATTTAAAAAAAATGTTGATACAAATCATTATTAGATCCAATCATCCCTAGATCTTGAATTGGGATTTAATTCAAGTTGAAAAATCTGTGTTTCTTACTACTTTTACCAAACTTTTCCTTGTGAGGGCCACAAGTAGGCTAACAGAAACAGTGTAGCAATCTCAACCTAAACATAAATATTTATCGTTTTTCAGAAAGCCACACATAGCCAAATTTTGAATAATCCATTCCTGTAATCTTAACAAAAAATTAGCTAAAATATTTTAGAAATTAAAGCAATAAACAGTCTATGTGGGCCAGATTAATAAAAAAAAATGTACGCGTCTCTGATAGTGTTTGGGGGCCGAGCCAGACGTGGATGTGGACCGGATCCGGCCAGCTAGCAGTAGTTTTAAGGACCCCTGATTTAATAGTGAATAGTTTCTGCAGAGAGGCGGCAGAAATTAGCTTCAGAGTTGTGGGTGGGATCATTGACGCGGAGTAAGACCAGCCCTGGTTCCCAACATCATTCTGTTTACATGCTCTCCCGCTAGCGAAGGTTACATACAAGATGGCACCCAAAAAAAACCTCTAGCTGGAAGCAGAAATTTTGCAACTTTAGCCGGTTTTGTTAGCAGAAATTCCCTAGATTTTAGGAAACCCTTTCAAAAATTATATTTTAAAAACTTTTCAGAACTTCTAGCTTTTAAGGATTTAAATGTGAATAAACTGTAATTGTCTAACAGTTTAGTGTTCAGGATAAACTTCAAATGGGACAGAGAAAAATTAATCGTTTTATTTCTTTCAAGTCAATATTGTTCAAATTTGTTTAACTAAACCTGTTTACAATGGAACTTTACTTTCAGAGAAAAAGC
>NC_050523.1:19253125-19259122 GCF_002922805.2 Oryzias melastigma | reverse complement strand
GAGGGACGTCCAGCTATTGATTTTCAAGCGCCATATTTTTTCTCTGTGACCAGATTCTCTTGCTGCTAGCGGACAGCCCCTTACTATCCCGACCTAAAAGCAAACAATGGGAAGCAATATTGGAGATTTCTTCACGTTCTGAGCCAGATGAAACTCAACCGAGGAAAACTAAGACTTTAATGCATCTATTTGTCTGCAAGTGGAGGTTATTGCCCAATGATTGTAGCTTTTACATCACACCTTCAGGTTTTTTCAAACTGCATTTTTTTCGCCTGACCCACAAAAATTTGAATGAAAAATAAAAATACACAAAAATGCATTTTAGATAGATAGATAGATAGATGATTTTGCCTCAAAACAAATAATCCCTCATCATAAGACAGCAAACATCATCTCATCTTAGCAAATAGAGCAAAATGTTTGTTTTTATTGTTTGATCGTAATGCAAATATTTTATTGTGCTGTATTTCATGAAATTTTGCGTCATTTCCATTCTTCTGTTCAGTCATGAACAGTTGTTACTAATCACTATTTCAGGCACAGACTCCTTCAAAATATTGCCTTAAGGTGGTCCAAGCTGCTCAAACATCTGAGTGACGACGGCCAGCTGGTGGGTTGTGAATTATTTACAGTCTGAGTGAAGCAGAGCCGGAAAACTGCATGGAAACCCATGTTGACATGAGGAATTAGACTGTTTTGCATCAATCTTCTGCTTAGGACTTTTATGAGAAGTCAACAGAGGATTTCTTATGAAACAGCAGAATGCATCCATCATGACAGAAAAATCCAAACACCAAGATCATAAAGACTTTAAGTTGCAAAGTCTTCACCTCAACATTGGATTTCATACTGATGACAACCCAGCAGGAGCAAAAAAAAGTGTATTTATGCTGTAGTAATTATTAGGATCAATGTAAATGAAATATTGATTTTTTTAGCATTAATAAAACAAAAAACATACCTTTTTTCAAAACAGGAAATACTTAACTTTTGAGTGGTTTACATGTCTTCCTTTCAAAATAAAATGCATCCTGTACCACACAGGATCATATTAACGCAGCAAATGTAGCAGTAGGTGGTATGATGTCAGCGGTAATAATAAAAAAAAAAATCTAACTTACCCAAATTAAATCAGAGCTAATTAAATGACCCTTGCCTTATTTCTAAGACAATTACTTAGAGTCCTTGAATTTTTTCAAAATATTGATAGAAAGCACCTTTGAGTCTATATTATACACTGGTTAACTGGTACGCCGAATCGCTTTCTCAATTTCATCTGGAACATAATAATTACCGTAACCCCAGGTGGAATAAATAGTCCAGATTGTGAACAAATACTCTTGCAGTTTGAAGTAAATCGTCCTGAAGGCGACGGAGAAACAATGTTTGAATAACAAGTGGTTTTAACGAAAAAACATCAGTTTGAAGTGTCCGACCAGCCAGTCCTGACTGCGACTAATGAACAAAAAGCCTGAGGAATCAATCTTAGAAAACTGATTTACATTTAGAAACTGTTTTAATTAGGGATTCTGCTTTATTGCGCACTGTCCTAATTTTCAGTTCCAGGCGTTTAAAGTAGTCTCTGATTACAGGGTGTAGAAATTAAAATGATGATTTTACATTGTCTAGAGAGGCCCTTCATCTTTTCTTTACAATACAGAAAGCTTTTGAGAAATAAAAACTGTATTTTGCTGTGTGGAAAATCAATAAAGCAACAAAAAAAAGAAAAGAATAGTTGAGATTTTGTTAACAGATACATTTTCACTCTTTGCTCAAGGCACTGCAGGTTTTTCTCTTTATAAACTTAGCCCATAAAAACAGGGATATTTGAACTTGGTTACTTAATTTGTTGGAAAGTCTTTTTTTCAGTCTTTAAAGTAAAGGAAGCTACATTTGTTGGATGAACAGCAGAGCTGAGTAAGTGTAAAATTACCATATCTTCTGTCATTGGAGAAAAAAATGATGACACGACGTAATAGCAGATTTACGAAATATTAATTTAATAATCTTTCTTTCAAATTTTGGAGGCAGCCGCTAACAAGCCGTGCTGTGTGGGGGCGAGCGTTGTCATCTTACAGCATAGAATTTGAGACTGCAAATTGACAGATTTCACCAGTGATGATGAGCTCAGACTTAGGAAAACGATGCTCAAACACCAGAATCTTGCAGCAATCAGCGTGGTAGTCTTCACTCATTCTGCACACTCTGACCATATGATCCCACTGTTATAGGAAGTGTCGGCACTCATTAGTGCTAATGATGCTACACATGTTTATATTCATGCCAAATAGTTGTGGTGGTGAAGGGGAGTCACGACAGGCCTCCTGGCAGCTGCAGAAGACCGGAAACTGGCTTCATTCAGTCTGATTGGGAGGTTTACAGATCACAGAAAACTAGTAAGTGAATTCTGACTGCAAACCTGGTCATTTACATTACCTATGTCTTAGTCACAGGTGTGAAAAATGGGCAAACCTATATGGGACCTTAAAAAGACCCCTCATTTAATTTTTTATTTAAAAAACACTCCCAGTAGTTTTTTAATTATGATTATGACCAAAATCCCACGACTGAAATGCCTTAAAAAGTCATTTTTTATGTTGATCTGAAGCATCAGTATTCAAAATCTCCTTCGAGGGGGCGTGGCTTTTGGAGCTGAGCTGATCAGCTCCGCCCCTGATCCACCTCAATCCGATTATGATAGCTGTGTGTCTCACCAGCGTAAATCTTCACCGCTGCTACATAAAAATGTCAAGCAATATCGGTAATGTCCAACAGTATCGTTTTTGTCAGGTCGGACGAGGAAGTGAAGAGCTTCATGGACCGAACTTACTCCAAAAGTCTGATTCTTTCTTTTCAGCTTCTAATGTTGGTTTTTTTAGGTTTCAAAACTCAAAAGTTCAATTTCAAAATTTTTTTTTCTCACTTTCAACTCATTTTTTTTTCATTTTTTAATCTGAAAATTTCAAACCTTTTGGCCTCGTTGTGCTGTGTTGGGGCGGGGCTAACACAAAGGACCAATCAAAATCGATGAGGGTGGTAACTTTAGTCCCGCTGCATTCACTGACTCTAAGAACTTCGATCATACGGTCAGAAAATGGCTGTTTAGTCTGTACTATCATAGTCTGAAGTTGTCCCAAGACGAGTGTAAAAAGTGCATTTCCAAACAATGTTCCACAAATTAATGTTCTTTACAAATATGGCATCAATTAAGGGACATAAACAGTTTTCAACACTAAAAGCTGCCAAAAAACTGCTACAAAAGAGATAAATCATAAAAAACATTTTTTTTTGTTGTAGTTCATCATGTACTGATGCTTCTATAGTACAAAACACAAGCTATTTTTTAATGTATTTTGCAACTTTGACACCTCAAATAGACAAACATTGTGTACGCCATAGATGCAGTTATTGTCCTCAATACCAAAAAAACGTATTATATCTGAAACTGTTTGGATAAGACGAAAATTGTTCATTTAATCTTCCGAGAACAAAGCTATCAAAGCACCGACGTTGGCTTGTCATTGTTGAAACCCACGATACTCTTTATCCAGCCGGTTGTCATCTTTGCATATAAATGACTGGTGGTGAGCAGTGAGGACTCACACAATAGTAGCAGCTCCAGCCAGTAACAGTGTGGGCCGTATCTCTCATCTCCTGCAGCGCCTCGGCTCGGAGGTAGCCCAACTCCCTCAGGCAGCCGTCGTGGAAGACCCGCGTGCAGATCCTGCAGGGGTACAGGTCGTCGGCCGTCCACACCTCGCACACGTCGCACATCTCATCGCTCGGCGGCTGCAAGAGGACGCAGAAAATCTGAACAAGACGGTTTCTAGATTTTTTTTTCTAACAAGTTTTAATCAAGTGCCTTCTTTTCAAAATAAAAGCCACCCTTTAACAGCTTAAAGACAATATCTTTAACATTTTGTAACTTTTAAACCATTCACACAATCCATGTAATTCCAGTAGATTCTATTAAAACATTACAGTAAATGAAAGAACATAAGCACTGCGGTTGTTAAAAGGCTAAAATTAAAAATATTACACTACATGTGCATATTTTGCTCCTTAAAATGGTATTTTCAGCCATGTATAAAGCTGTCTAGAGTGGCCTCATTCCAATTCAAGTTGAATGGTTAGGTGTCACAGAGAGGGCAGACACACAATATAATTCCTATATTATCAGACAGTCGGCCCCAAAGGGAAGTGACCGGCGCCGACATGTACAAAAGTGTAAAGGTTTGGAGCAAAAATATTTAAAAAATATAACCACAATATTGAAAATGGATAAACGTCATAAGAGATTTAGACAGAGCTCTTTCAGAAATCCACCTGGTGAATAGGAAACAATGTCATTTTAGACCCAGTGGATATTAATTCAGCTTCTTCTATTTTTATGTTTTTAATTTTGTCTACTAAAAATGCATCGTCATCATCATCATCCTTCTCGACATGCAAAATTTTTACAAGCACAAGTCGGAGCTTCAACTCCCTCCGCTGCTAGTCAGCATCACGCCGCATCCAGCCAATCAGAGCAGCCCGCCCACAAACACTTACTGTGAAGAGCCCTCACAAACAACAACGCACCACAGCTGATGTGGATAAAAGAAAACTGCAGAAAACAATCTCAAACTCATGGGTTTTCTCTGTTTCCCAGCCTGCCTGGATTCCTGTATCAGAATGACTGAGAGAAAAAAGAAAAGGGGATTACCTACTGTGGTTGCCATGGAGATTATTTGACACTTACAGCTATTTTTTTCAATAGCAGAGCTCTGGGAATTAGGCTTTGTCTCTATTCTTGCATGTGTTGTTATTTTTGTGCAGATTATTTTAGTTCAAATGTGTTTTTTTTTAATAGTGTACTAAATTTGGAACCATTTTTTTAGTTTAATATCCGGAATTTGAAATATTTCCCCAAAATAATGGACATTATTATCATTTCATATTCTGTTTACTTTAAAGTTAAAAGTTAAATTAAGGACAATATAGTTTACCTAATACTGGTTACTAAAACAACAAATCTTATTTAGAATTTCATTAGTCTTTGTCAAAAAAAGACAATCAATAAAAACTGATTAACTTAAACAGATACACTCCAACTCCTGCAACCTTGATGGGAAAATCAGTAACTCTCTGGCATATTAGTCAGCTGTGTACAATTCTGACAACTAGTGTCCTCAAAATACAGAAAGAAAAAAACAAGTATTAAGTGGTATATCGGTGTTGTGATCAACATTAATAGTGGTTGGAATTGATAAAAGATGATAAAACGAAAAAAGAAAAATACTTTGTTGATTGTAGCCTAAAAAAAAAAAAAAAATCCATAATGGTAAGTGGACAAAAAAATATTTTGTTTCTACCGGACAAATTTCTGACAAATTTAAATCATAAACAAAAGCAAAACATTTTTTAAAGAAATAACATGAATGAGCATCTCTCTGTCTGTTAACAATACTACATTATAGATTAAAAAGGCAAAATCCCATCGGCTGCAAGTCTTTCACAAACATGTCTTTCTACTTCTGGAAGCACATGAAGATATTCTATTTCATTTTTTTAAACATATATTATTTATCAACTTAATTACTTTCTAGACATTAACTTTTTAGTTGGCTGCTGGAGCCCATGCTGCCGTTGAGTTAAAGCAGCAAAAGGGCATATCTGCAGTCCATCACAGATAGAGACCTAAAACCACACATACTGTATACTCTGGAAAAGTGAGCATTCAAAACCACAGTCTAATGAGACACGTTTTGGCAGAAACCCAGCAACAAAGAAGGGGAGAAGAACAAACTCAGAACATAAACTAGAACCTTTTTTCTTATCATTTCTGACCATTACACAAGCATACAACTGTGCTATGTTTTTGTAGTAGCATTGGCTTTAAAGGGGCCATACCATGATTTCTTTTAGACTTTCAGAGTAAACTATATCCATATACATGATCATATCTTTCGAACGCTACAAAAAAAAAAAAGCATTCTTTTTTAATGAAATATGAGT
>NC_050523.1:19244260-19252914 GCF_002922805.2 Oryzias melastigma | reverse complement strand
AAAAAAAAAAAAAAAAAAACGTAGACAAGAACAACAGATGAACATTTCAAGATGTTCTAGTGATGAGAACATTGCTCTGATTAGCACTGGCTCTGAGCATTTCTTTTCTCTTTGCAGCATCATCAATATCTGTATCAAAAATCATTTTCACTTTAATGCTGATCATTTTCCTAGAGACGTACACTTGTCCGCCTATGCTCAATAATCCATGTTCAAACCAGTTCTTCTAATTCGCCGCTTGCATTTTCCACCAGGAAATAGTCTGCTCCCTTTCTCCTGCCGTCTTCCCTATATCCCCGTCTGCTTGCGCCATTCTGGATACGTTCAGGATCCATTCCAACTTGTCATGCAGATTCCTCACCAGAATGTTCTTTGGTGGATGCCACCAAACAAAGTTTGAACACTAAATCAAATGAGCGTTTCTTGGCCATTGCTACGCTCACAACACAGACGGCCGTCGTCTGCATGACTGAGGACGAGCCGGGGGTGGGGAGCTCGCGAAGCTAGCTGATCACTGCTAGCTTCGCGGAGAAAGTGTGTTACCCTGACGAGGCTCTTCCTGGAGGGGGCTGTTCTCAACTTGTGATGTACGCATGTGAGGACCCGCTCGTTTATGTGGGTATGGGAGGGGCTGCTGTTGAGAGCGCGGTATTTTTAGATAATTACTCAGATATGAACATGAATGGATCAGAATACCACTTTGGGACTGTTTATAGTGATGAATGAACATTATAATACACTCAATCATCTTTAGATTTTTGTAAAAGTGTTCCCAGTGGTATTTTATTTATGATTTTAACCAACTCTTTTTAAAAATAAATTGTGTTGTTTTCTAGGACAGTTTCTGCCAAGTGGTGGTAGTCTATTAGAAATTTCCCTCTGAGTTGTGACCGCAGAGTAACCCTTCCTTCACTTCCCATCATCGATTTTTTTACAATCTCTGCTGCTAGCTTACATGCCCTCACAACCGCAACCTAATATTATCAGTGCAGCAAAAATGGTCAGCAATATTGGAGCTATCCAGCCGTAGAGCTACATGTCTATGCATTAGATGTGGTTGCATTAGAATGGAGCAGAGCAGAGAGCACCCAAAAACACAATTTTCATCAGAGTAGGTCTTAAAGCTCTTAAGAGGTATTTATTAAATATTTTATGGGATGCAGATAAAGCTTTTTTATCAGTGTCACTATAGTAACTGCAGCAATGTGGAGTTGTGATTAAGAAGATAATTAATTTTATGAGTTTTTATTTTTATGATCGTGTGTTTTATTTGTAATTTGCCTATTAAATAGATGTCTCTGCATTCAGGTTTTATATTATTCTTTATGATTAAACAAATAAATCTTACTATAATTACAAAACTTTTGCCTTTTTGAAGATAAAAATGTTTTTCCTAAGGACACAATAAATAAAATTATCCTAATTCAAGATAAAACCTTCAAAGTTGCACAAATCACTCACCTAAAAGACTCTTATTTTGACAAAAAATAAAGAATAGCCCTTCAATTATTTTTATATTTTTTACCTTTCAAGTTTTTTTTTTTATATATGTCTTTGCTCTTCTTGGTAACATAAAAAAGTAAGTATAAATATATATTTAAGATAACAACATGCATTTTTCACTACCTGCTCTTTCTTGTCCAGCTCAATCTCAACAGGCTGGTCATCGTCCGCTTCCCTCTTTGGTCGCACAAAAGCAGGAGGCGTGAGCTGATGGGTCTTGTCGAGCTCCTCTGGCTCTCTTCCTTTCCCATCCCGTAACCTGGACCAAGCCTCCTCGTTGACTTTGCATTCATCTCTTACAGGAGCTGCGGCCTGCTGGGAGGTCGAGGGACCCTCGTTGTTATCGGTGTCATCTTTCTCCGCCTCCTCCGCGTTCTTCTCCTCTGAAGTGGCTGAGGCCTGTGCGGGGTTTTCCTCGGTTTCTTCATCCGTCTGTTTGACCGGGCGCTCCTTCAGACCCGACTGGAAGGCAGAGACGACGGCGGAGCATTTCTGAACCTTCTCCACCTGCTGCTTCTTTGACATGAGCACTCCCATGGCTGCAGACACAAGAACAGAAGCAGCAAATTCTTTAAAAAATCTGAGCAAATACAGTATGCGTAAGAAAGACCTCAGCTGTCAACACAAGACAATTGACATATTGCTGCATGGTGTCTGGTGAATGTGTGACAACTGAAGAGTACAGAAAGGAAAGAAAATGCACAAGTCTGTTGGATCGTCTTTAGGCAGAATAGTTCAACCTTTTTGGACTAAGAAAGATAGTAATTAAGAGAATGAATGAAAAAAAGTGTGCCGTCCGATATAGTTCCACCTCCAAACAGAAGTTTCCATTTATAAATAAATCCCACAACAGTTAATGATCTGCAAAAATACATGGTATAAATCAGGGGTCTCAAACTGGCGGCCCGTGGGCCATTTGCCCCCCCCAAGTCAATATTTTGCGTTCCCCGCTTTAATATGAAAGTTCAATGACTTCTAAGCAATATTTCTGCATGTCCACGCTTCTTTGATGATCAGTGTGCGAATGTGTGAATGGATTCGTGACTGTAAAGTGCTTTGGGCCTTTGAGGAAGGTAGCAAAGTTCTATATAAGTACACGACATTTACCATTTGATGATAGCTTTGCATTTGCTTTGTGATGTTTCAGCTTGCTTTATGCTTAAAACTTTGCATTTGCTATTGTCGTTGGATCTGGTTGTCAGAAAAGTCCTTAGAAACAGTTGCTAGCATCGTTAGCTCCTGTCTTTTCACAGGACACGCAGAAGATATTGTTTAGTGGTACAAAGACATGAAGAACAGCCATTAAATGTGTTCAGTAGACAGACAATGGACCAAAGATATAGACAGTGGATGCAAAAACATATTTTGGCACAAATGGAACCCCGTACAGCCCAGCCTCACCCAGACTCTACCTTCAGTGGCCCCAAGGCAAACTGAGAATCCTTGTCTAAATGTACTTTATCATCTACAGTTATGCTGTGACCATGCTCACTGGAATTCAGCCAACAGTTTCATTCAAAACTAGTTTGTATTTGTAGAAAAACCCACATGTAATTTGGACAAAATTCTTTAGCTACTCTCACAACTTGCATGTTTCTTACAATTGAAGACAATGTGATGGTCGTATGATCTAAAGCTACATTCCCACCATCCTCGGCAACGCGTATTCAAGCGGCCTATCCATCTATCCTCTTGCGCTCATCTGGGACCGGGTCGCGGGGGCAGCAGCCTAAGCAAAGCAAAGATGCCCAGACTTTCCTCTCCCCAGCAACTTCCTCCAGGAGCTGGAGATAGTTGCTGGGGAGAGGGAAGTCTGGGCATCTTTTTCTTGGAAGTTCCTCTTGGGAGCTGGAGGAAGACCAGCCGAGAGATGTAGTCTCTTCTGATGTAGTGTGTCTTCCCCGGGTCCCCGCCCAGCGGGACATGCCAGGAATATCCTCTCCAGGGAGGCATCCAAGAGGCATCCGGACCAGATGCCTGAGCCACCTCAACTGGCTCCTCTTGAGGAGTAGCGGCTCCACTCCGAGCTCTCTGACCAAGTTTCTCACACTATGTCTAAGAGAATGGCCAGCCACCATCAAGAGGAAATTAATTTCAGCTACTTGTAATCGAGGCCTCCTTCTTTTGGAGGGGCTCATGACCATAGGTGAGTGCTGCAAAGAAGATCGACCAGTAAATTGAGAGCTTTGCTCTCTGGCTCAGCTCTCTCTTCACCACAACATACCGGTACAGCGACTTCTTGAGACAAACGCCGCTCCTATGCACTGTCGATCTCAAACTCAGATCTTCCCTCACTTGTGAACAAGACCCCAAGATATGTAAACTCCTATATCTGAGGCAAGAGCACTCCACACACCGAGAGAGGGCAAACTATTTCTCCCGTGGGCCCACTGCCTGCAGGAGAGCTCAGATGGGGTGGGTGCAATGGTGTTTGGTTGGCAGTCAAAGGCGAGTGCTTCACACACTCCATCCTTCACTAAGAACACAATATCGAGAACTATGGAGGCAATAATTCTCCTTCCAGCTACTAAACACTCGACTGAACAACTGGCATTTTGCACACTGAAGGTCCTGGTTTAAACTACACTGACCAACGTTTGCTCATGGATATTAATTAAGTATCATCTTGTCTGTATTTTAGATCACTACAAGTTTTCCCAAATGAAATATCACAATATATTGCTGAATTGATATTTCACTAGTAGTAACATCCAGATTTTAAGACACTATTTTCTATATCTCTTCATTTGGAGGGGTGGGGAGAAGCCATAGGCATAGGGAAGGAATTTGACCTAAAGTTTAGAAAAGTAGCCTTTGCCTGCGGTGTTGATTTGTAACACTGTACAGTAGGAGAATCCACGTAAATTAGCTGATTCTGTCACAGAGAAAAAGAGCTTTGCACTGTCATGCAACACATTGGGTTTATAATGTGTTGCATATTGGTGCAAACCTGATATAAAAAGCTGCTTTTGTTCACATCAGAATTGACTGATTCACGCCGATTGTGTCAAAGAGTGTGTGTTATTTTGGTGTTGCCAGCGACAGCTCCAACGTCAAAGGGTTACGAAACTCACATCTGTGTACCTCCAACTATCTAAGCCTAAACCAGTTCTGCATTCTCTGCCTTTAGCTTGTCTGGAATAACATTACAAGACTTGAGTGAGCAGCAGGAACACATTTTACCAACCTCTCCTTGGAACCAGTTTAGGGTTGTTGTTTTTGAAAAACAGTCTGGCACCTCTCTGAGCTGTCACTGGGACATGCTCCAGGCAGACCCAAGAGGTCCAATACAAAGCTCCTTTTCTTTCCCAGGAGGGAAACAAAAATACAAAGGTCTAATTTTTTTTTTTTTTTTAGCAACCTGTGATCATCAGATCTGGATAGAGAAAGTGATGCACTTTAAAGTTATTCAGTGATTGAGCATTTTTCTCTTTTTATATATTTTTATAAAGCTTTATTGGTGATTTAAAAGCTATTTTATGTGATTTTAGAGGAATTTAAATGTTCTACTCTGCACACACTAAGAGGAAAGCATAGCTGTGATCAGTGTTAAGTATATAAATAGAGACAGCTGACTGTGCTGTAAAGTCAGATTAAAGAAACGTGAACTTATAGCTTTCCTGCAAGAGAGCTGCAACTGCACTGTTGATAAGGGGCAGCGAGCTTGAATCTGTGATTACTTACTCTGAATCTGCGGTTACTCGTGGGACACATCTTCACCCTGAAATTCAATCCAATCCATCCAGGATAAGTGCCTGTTGGAGACTTAATTACATTTATCTGAAGTCAAATGGGAGTAATTTTTTTTTTCTTGTTCCTTCCCAAGTTACAGCTTTAAAAGCCTCTCAGACCTCATGTCACCAACAGGCTCATTTTTTTCAAAGGTGCTACACAACTTGTTCCTATTATGAAACTTCACTATAGTTGCTTTTTATCTGAGCTGTCTTTATCTGAACTTTTCAGCAACAGGTTTACTGTAGAGCCAAGTCAGCAGAAGCACAGTCTGGTGGGTATGTCAGATGGGTGCCATAAGGGGTATTTGATGAAGTGTTGGAGCATGAGTGTGAATGTATAATGTGTGATCATGGACGCGCACTTGCAAGAGTGAACCACCTCAGTGGCCTTGTACCAGAGTGTCCGCCCTGAGACTGGAAGTTTAGGTGTGACAGTTAACGGGACTTACAACAATTTGAATAAAGAAATGCAAGGAGTTGCCACTTTTAGCTTATTTTTCTTTATGTATGTCCTCCATCATAAAAAAAGAAAAAGAAAAAAAGAACACGTTATAATCTTCGTTCAACCTGACAACATCTCATTACATAGCTATGATGGGCAGAATTTTTTCAGGCTAGCTGGTATGTTTTAGTGTTCCTAAGGAAAATTAAGTCACTTTTAAGGACATAATGCAAACAAAAACACAATGTGTGTCTTTTAACTAAGCCTTAATGCATTAACTCTTCAAAGTCCCCCTATGGCTTTTTTTAGTTTAAAGACCCAGACCCATTTTTCCTTAAGAAATTATGTGGAAAAAATCACAAACCAAGTTCACCACAAAAAGCACTTCAGATATTCTTCTTACACCGTTGTCACCATGGGTTGTTATGGGTTAAATAAAATCCCAGTAGAGTTTTAATTATGATTATGAAGCTTTTAACCAAAGTCCCACAAACTGAATGTCTTGGAAAAGCCATTTTTCATGTTGATCTGAAGCCTTTGTTTTCAAAATCCTCTTTGAGGGGGCGTAGCTTTTGGAGCTGATCAGCTCCGCCCCTGATCCCGCACTGTCTGATTATGATAGCTCAGTGTCTCATAAGCGTAAATCTTTACCGCTGCGACATAAAAATGTCCAGCAATGTCGATAATGTCCAACCGTATCGTTTTGATCCTGAGAAATAATCAGAAATGCAAAAACAAAATGATTTCTTATCAGATTTGTTCTCTTTTCAAAGAAAAATTCCACTCATATATGTTAAAAACTCAAAAAACAAGATTTTTATCGGAGGGGGACTTTAACATATTGTAACTTTTCAACCGTTGAAACGATAATTCAGGACGCTTTTCTCCTTCAGAATCTGCTGGATTTACGTTGATCATATTACCAATTAAAAAATTACAGAAAATCAAAGACCATAAACACTGAAGCTCCGGTGTTAAAGGGTTAAAACCTTTGAAACACTGAGTTTTTGTTTTTTTTCTCAAAAAGAACATACCTCCTCATGGAGTTTACAGTCCCTCCAACAGAGCAGCTGATTGAAAAGAGTCACACTGGGCGAGTCATTCCAATCAACATATACGTGAGCTTTTAGGGTAGCTAATAGACTATTACACTAACTGCACGAATGTACTTTTAATGCAAATACTCTCAAGTCTTCTCTCTATTTTGCCATTGCAAGTATGTTTCCACATTTAAAAACATGTCCATTTGAAGCTGAGAAAATAATCCTAAAAACAAATCTGTTGAATTCTTAAAGGGACAGCTCTGCTTAAAATATTCAGATGTTTGTGCAACTAGATGTCCACATTCAGAATATTAAACTATACTGAACCATGTCATGTGATCGCTGACAGATGGGAGAGGCACCAGCAACCCCGAACAAATAGATCCATGGAGTAAAAATGACTTATTGGTGTGAAAAGCACATGTTCTTGTCACATTTTACTTATATTTAGCTTTTGTACTTTGACAAACTTTGGAAAGGATCAGTTTAGACCTAGAGAGTTATCCTATCATTTTAGACCTAGCGATATAGATCAGAAGTCAGCAACAACTCCTAAAACGGCCTACGTTTGACAGGAAATAATGCTACAGTAGAAAATGTGGTTTTGATTAATTACAAGCTTTTTAAAATCTGAAATATTTTTACTGTCATAAATATTTATTACAGTTAGATTATCTCCAAACAGCATATGGCCTCCTAAACCAAAGCCTGTGAATAGATGAGATGAGGATATTTCTGCATAATGACTGATACAGGTACTTTTTTAGTTTTTTTTTAATCCACTGACCTTTAAAGCCCCTTAAGTCCCTGCACAGTCCATAGATTTCAAAGTGGTCTTTTTTTCAGGTGTCACAAAAACAAGTCAAAGTTTAAAAGCTTCTGTGAGCTTGATGGCAAGGCTTGAAAGAAGCAAACTGAGACTGATATATCACTTAAAAGCTGCCAACACAGCTGGATCCGCAGCGTGAGCTCCGTTACCGCTCAGTGCAGCTAATGAGCCATGGTACTTTAAATGGGATAGTAAACACAAAATGATTTTTTTATCCCTTAAAGGCCAGAAAACTTAAATAAATAAAGGTTTTGTCTGCAGTGAAGGGGGTAAAAAAGACACAACAATAATCATAAATTATGTGGCGCTACAAGCCCCAAGGCTCCTCACATCAATACCAGCAGTAAATAGAACTTGTTTGATCCCTGACTCAATTATCCTTTGAAAGTCAAATTAAAACCTAATTTCTCTTTAGTAAAACAAAGACACAAATAAGGCATAATGGGTTTATTTAGCATTTACCTCATTTAAGGCAGAGCAAACACCTCACAGAAAGGTTTTAAGGTAAAATCCACACCACTTTTATATACAAATACTACAGTTTATCGTGCCAGATGGAAGAAAAAAAGAAAAGACACTTCTTCGAATTTGCATTTTCTAAACAGAGCTGTCAGGGCAGGAAATATATGCACACAGGGGACCCTGTCATTTAACTTACGAGGTTAACGTGTGAATTTTAAATAAGGGGCCTTGCGTGTTCACTTCCTGTGCGCAAGTAGAATCTGACACAAATGGGTCAGTGCTCGGCTTTAATACCTAAGTGCATTATACGGCGCAGCATAACCTGCCGCGCAGTTGGCTTGTCAGCCACAGATCCAAACGCTTTTGACAACGAGCTTGTCAAGCAGATCAAACCCTTCTCCTGCCAGACTGACAATGTCTGTGCAGCTCCACACTCGTGAGACACGCACGTGATGTTTGTTCCTAATCCTTGACAGAGTGCTAACAACGTTCTTTGAAGAACGCACACTTTTAGGACGAGTAATCAGGCTGCAAAAAAAAAGAACCAAAAGATTATAGCATTTGTTTTGCAAATACTCTGCAATGATCTGAACAATCAAATGAAGACTCTAGAGCAGGGGTCTCAAACTCGCGGCCCGCGG
>NC_050523.1:19231950-19243421 GCF_002922805.2 Oryzias melastigma | reverse complement strand
GGCCAATCAGATACCTCAATAAAAATATGTGGTCTAGTGTCAAATTTACAAAATGCTTGAGTTGTAGGGACGTGGACTTTCAGCAAGCTCACTCCTAATTGATGAGGGCAGTTACCATAAAAAGGTTGACTTAGGCCAACTTGGACCAATGGATGACTTCTGGCTCCAACTTGTGCTCCAAAATTGCGACTGAATTGACTTCCTTTGGTTGAAGCCAGAAATAATACATTTCCTATACAAAGTGACTATACAAAGTGAAAAGACAAAAATAAAACCAGTTTTTATAATATCATATTAGTTACACTGGCAACATTGTAACTAAACGAACCAAAACATCTCTGTCTCCCTCATTAAGGTAATTCAGCCTAAAAGTCATCTCCAGTCTTTCTCCGTTTTTACCTTGGACTTATTTTCCTTTCTGAACACATTTCCTCATCAAACAACATCAGAGCAAAAACAAAAAAAATAAACGTGAAGCTATTTTGACTGTACTAAACTACGACTTTACATTTTGGCCTACAAATGTGATCTGATGCAAATGTATCTGAGGTATAATAATGCCAAACCTAATTGTACAAAAACAGAATAAATGAAATAGAGATTCATGGGGACGGACATGGTGCAGAGGTAGAGCAGTCAACCTCTGATTGGTAGATTGCGGGTTCAGTTCCCACCTTGCCTGTTGAAGTGTCCTTGGGCAAGACACTGAACCCCACCTTAATCCTGGTGGTTATACGTTAGCCACTATTTGGTCATCAGTGTGTGTGTTTATGACTGAATGGGACTGTGATTGTAAAGCACTTGTGACTTTCTAAGAAGGTAGCAAAGCGCTATATACAGTAATATAGCATGATTATATGTTTATTTTTATCTGCTTCATTATTATTGATGTCTTGTTTTATATATTGTAGATGAAACGGATGTTTAATATATTTATGTTCTGATTTAAAAAAAAAAAACATTCAATTGCAGAACTAACTTTCAGTTTTTGTTATCTGCAAGGTTTTTCTTGTTTGTGTGTGTTATTTTTCTTTCAGAGCTTCAAACTCCAATTAAAAAGTAGTTTTTGTGCAGAAAGTTCCAAACTTTAAAAGCTTTGACCCATAAATTCAAAGATTTGGAGAAAATCGAATTCTCATTAGTTGTTAAGGTTGCAGTTTGCAGCAATTTCAGCAAATCTTGAAATGAAATCTTAATGAAAACTTGGAACTTTTTGGAACAATTAAACAAGGAATTACTAAAAATACAATAAAAAGTGTCCTATTTTTTGTTTTATGTATTTAAACCTGGCTTGTAAAGCAGTAAAAAAGACCCATAGCGTTTTATAAGTACAACAATTCCGTGACGAACCTGCATTTTTTTTTCAGCAAACAAAATCAGTATGTATGCATCCTTATTTTAGGTTTTGTCTCATCGCTTTCACTTTTCCCTTCATGTCTTTTTTTGGCGATTTTTCCTTCAACGTTTATTAAAAGCGATCATAAATGACTTTTGCCTTCCTCCTGAGACGAACGTTCTCCTTTTTCTGTCTGCTTTAGAGCATGATTTCTTTATTTCTTGGCACAACGAGATCACTTCCAGGACAGAATTTACAAGCACTTTGGAGTCAAAATTTACACTCAAAGTCCTTCAAAGTGAAGTCCGAAGGAGAATTACTAAGGTCTACTACAAACATTATGTTTACAAACCAAAAAAACATCCAAACGTTTTTATAACAAACATTTGACGCATTTCAAATCAGAATATTTGTTTTAAAAAATTGTAATAACTTTAAAATGTTCAGACTATGACATAATCTCACAGCGATCTGTTTTATTCTATAAAAATGCTACTAAACAGGTTCAGTGGGGCTCAGCAGTGACGGGTTTATATCCTCCATATTACAATGATGAGCAACGCCAGCAAAGAAAGACGGGCTGAAACTCCCTCAGGCTTGACAATCGCAAAGGCTTCAGTGGAAGAGGCAGCCTCTGCTGCTCTGCTTTCCCTCTCAGAGCCCTCTGAATGATTTAAATGCCCCTGGATAAAAAAAGATCTGGATGAAGAGTGGGAAAAGTGGGCCGCTCTTCAGGGCAGAACCTGGCACATGCGGGGGGCTGAGAACGCAGCACTCTGTCAAATTCTGGAGATGGGGAGGCAAATATGCAGCTCAATCACTTTTATGTTTGCGGCGATTGAAATTCGTGGGTAGATTGAAAATAAAAAAAGATTATTTTTTGCTGTTTTATTGAGTCTGGGAACAATTCAGAAATGCTTTTATTCTAATTCACCAGCCATTTTACAAGGAACACTTGTGCAGTCCAATATGGCAGCTCCGTCATGGATTATGCATTTTGAAGAAGCTGCAGTTCTAGATGTCTCTTTGTAATTTTACTGTAAAAGCAACAAAGGGACCAAAAAGAAGGCAAACAATATTTTTTTTTCTATCAGTCCAGCCTTTTTTTATAGTCAGGTAAAGCTGAGAACACAAGGATCATAAAATAATTTAATTTGGCCTAAGGCTATTGGAGCACAGTGAGAGCTGAGTGCATTGTGCGACAAATTGTTTCGAATTGGAATCTACTCCTCCTGCTAGCAAGACAACAGCAGGGACACTTTAAAGGGTGTATTAATATGCGGTCCTCTGACCGCCATGTGTCATCATGAGAGAGAGACAAGGAGCAATTTATTAGTCTGAAGAAAATGTTGTAGTTTAAGGGCTGACGCATCAAAGTCACAGAGCAGCAGTCAAGTGTGCTGCAGGAACATATTGTTGTTTAAAACAGGGACTTTTGCTTTAAGTCCACGACTCAGGAGGAGGAACGATGCGTAGACCTGCACACACAACAAGATTCCAATGTTTAAAACTAAGATTTCAAACATTATTTTGAATTGAGTTAAACTTCTTCATCAAAGAATTGTCAGAAAATTATTTTTTTTAAGAATTAAGCTAATTTTTAAACACTTTTTATAAAACATTATTTATTATGAGATATAGATGGTATCAATTTTGGTACGTTGGGTGATTTGGTAAGTGTGTACCTTCAACAAAATTAGTTTGAGATGCACAAGTATTAACGTAAATAAATAAAAAAAAAAAAAATTTTACTGAATGTTTCAAACTTGATCCACACATTTTTAACATAGAGTGACTCAATTATAAAAGATGAACTATGATAAATAACAATACATGAGTTATTTTCACCATAAAGTTCCAAAAATTTGCTAAACTTTTTCCCGCCAAAGATGTTTTTGAGATTTCAAGGAGGCAGCCATTTTGAAATGAGTAGTAAAAGCCCTTCTGCTGCCCCGAGTGGAAGGAAGATGAACTACAGGGCAGAAACATGAACTTAAAGTTATCAGCAAAGGATTTTTGGGGGACTTTTGGATTAATACCTGTGTTCCATTCATTATTAAAATTGCACAAATTCGATTTGCAATAATACATTTGTTTAATGGAAATATAAAAAAAATAAAAAAAATTGAGGAGGTGGTTGTTGGGGCATATCGAAACGGGGACATTTAGCAAAAATGCAATAGAAGTACTTAAAAAAAATAAATAGCTTTTTAGTGGGATCTGGTTGCAATGAATTACTCAATGTCTCAAACTTGATCCACATATTTTTAACATAGCGACTCAATTATAAAAAATTGAAATAAAAGAAAAAAAACAATATATAAGATATTTTCACCATAAAGTTTTGAAAATTAGCTAAACTTTTCCCACAAAAAGGGTTTGTTGTCTGAGATTTCATGGAGGTAGCCATTTTGAAACGGGGAGGAACAGCCCTTCTACTTCCTCTAGTGGAGTGATGATGAACTATATGGCTGAGAACATGAATTAAGTTATCAACAATTGGTTTTTAGGGAACATTTACATCACTTTAGATATGATTATCAGAAATGTGTGTTTTAAATAATACAAATGGTTATGTAGCTTAAACCTTACATTAACTAGGATTTTGTTGAGGTGTAAAAACAACTTAAAGTAGTAATCCTAGCATTCACTGTATCAGAGAACTGGACAGAATGACTCCTCCCCCCTGGTGTTCCAAACAGGAAGTACCTGCTGGTACCAAGAAGCCAAAATACATAGACTTTGATAAAATAAAATGCAAAAGCCATCACTCAGTCAATATATCTGTCCAAATAACTCTGATACCCTTTTTTTCAACATTTTCTTGATCATCTTAAATTTTTAAAATATTATCTTTGTAGTTCAAGTTATTCATGTTATAAACTGAACAATCTGATGCCTCAGTAAAAGTATGTGGTTTCACATCAAACATTCAAAAGTATTTGTTTTATAGATTCTTCTGAGCCCACTTTCAAGGGATAGGGGCGTGAACTTCCAACTAGCTCACTCCTGATTGGCGAGATTGGTTGTCATAGAACATCTGGCTCCAATATGGCGGCGTCCATTTTGCAAAAAAATAGTGATTCGGTTTGGGCTGGAATAAGTCATTGTCAATAAGTGATGTCATACTAACTCTGTCCATTTATTAAGTACAGTCAATGAATTATAGTCAGTCTGAGTGCTTTTTTTAGAGTTTCATAATCAGACTTACTTTCATTTTCTTTACCAAAACTAACAATACATTGATTTAAGATCTGGGGCCTAACCTTCCAGCTTCAAACCAGATGATCAAAGTAAATTAGTGCTAGTGCCACATCTGCACAGTCATGCTCGATTTTTCTGTTGACAGGGAACAAAAATGGTTTGGCAGCCGGACAAATTAGCCAAAGGGCTGTCCTTGATCTCCTCCTTAAAACAGGGGAGTGTGGGTTTTTGCTGCAACCTTCACTTAAGCAAAGAGTGTGCAGCCTCACACCCCCTTTAGGAGACGTGCACGTTTTTAATTGGTGCCATGGCGGCGGAGCTGACAGGTAAGATTTATCGCAAAGTATAAACGGTTTTAAGAGTTGCATTCTTATTACGGTGGTCTGTAAGAACACATTACATTTGCATGTTGATAAGAACTGCTGCTTTTGAGCAAGGCATGATTGCAGTCTAGAAAAGTCACAGCAGCAGGAAATAAGCAACTCACATATTGCTAAACTAATACACAACTGTTTACATCTGAAAGATAAAACTTGTGCTTACATCATTTTTATTATTGAAAAAAATATACTTCCAGCTAAATGTATCTTGTTACTATGATACCAATGCACTCCCCATCTCTATATACCTTTTTTTCAACTTTTTGTAGGATACATCCTGCTAAAGCTACACTGTTGTTGTTTTTCCAAGATAAGAGTGTCAGACATTTTGTTGTACTTTTTTTAAAAAGGTCATACCACAAAAAAAAAAAAAAAAAACAACAATTTGAGCTTTTTAGTGTATTATACTGTTCATTCCTCACTATACACAACCTAAAGTGGTATTTTGATCTAGTTGTGAAGAAAGGGAACAGGCTATTTCCTGGTGGAGAAAAGGAGATAACAATTTTCTTGTAAAGAAAAGGTGCAGACTATTTCCTGGTGGAGAAAGGGGGAAAACTATTTCCTGGAGGAGAAAGGGAGCAAGCTATTTCCTGGTGGAGAAAGGGGGGAGACTATTTAATGGTAGGGGAAAGGGGCAGACTATTTCCTGGTGGAGAAAGGGAAAAAACTATTTCCTGGAGGAGAAAGGGAGCAAGCTATTTCCTGGTGGAGAAAGGGGGGGGGACTATTTCCTGGTGGGGAAAGGGGCAGACTATTTCCTGGTGGAGAAAGGGGCAGACTATTTCCTGGTGGAGAAAGGGGAAAATTATTTCCTGGTGGATAAAGGGAGCCGAATACTTCCTGGAGGAGAAAGGGAGCGATGAATTGGGAGAGCTGGTTTGAACAGGGTTTTTGATACAGAGATTCATGATGCTTCAAAGAAAACAGAAACATTCACAGCCAGTGCTAATCAGAACAAGGTTGTGTTGTTGTCTGCATTTTTATTGACCGAATTTCACTGCGAAATGAACCATTAGCCATCACCATTCTGTCTGTGCCAAATTTTGGGGATAAACGCCTGAGCTGCACTGTATGTGCATCTACTATGACGTCATAAAATGGGCGGCACCCTCAAGGAGTGAAAGGCGGAGCCTCAGAGATCGAGTCGTTTTACTTTTCTGTATGAAAACAGTTAACAAAAATAACACATTTCATAATTAATTAGTTTTTTAGTCTTCCAAAGGTAATATATGATCATATATAGATTTAGCTTACTCTGAAAGAAAAGCATTGTATGGCCCCTTTAAAGACAAACTTCGATGCAAAGTGTGTTTTTAATGTGTTTTTGTGACATTTTCTATAAAGGGAGGGGACAAACAAAGAAAGCAAATCGCAAAATTTCAGTTTTGACAAAAACTAACATTTGAACAAAGTTTTGTTTAGATATCTCCCATATTGCACGACATTTTTGCTGCACTGGTCATGTTAGGTTGAGGTTGTGAGGGGCAGTAAGCTAGCTGGAGAGACGTTTAAGCAGATGGATGATGGGAAGGAGGCGGGCTTACTCCACGTCAACAGTCCTGTCCACAACTGATAAAGTACTGCCGCTCTGCAGAAACTACATCTCACAAAACAACATTTTTTTTTTCTTTTTTGGGGCTAAAAGTGTCATAATTGTTATTAAAAAAGACTGCAAACAATTTTAAAATAGATCCAAAGATTATCGTAGTGAGGCTATAATGTACTTTTCCCGTAAAATTCTCAAATTGAAAGAAAATGACAAAAAAAATTCAATTTTAACAAAGAAAATTAAACAATGCACCAAACTACAGAGGGAAATTGTTCAAAAATGTATTTTAATGAGTTAAGCTTTTTCCTTTCCCTAAAATCCTGCAGTATCACTATTGTGGAGCCAAGGTTTTGATGCCTATCTGGCTTTCTTTTTATGTTGTGGGAGTGTGTCTCCTCCTCTGACTGTAGGATTGCTTTCCCAAAGCTGGCCGTCTCTGGTATGAGCTGATTTAAATCCCAACCAGCTCTGCTTTTTTCATTCCTGCCTTCAGAGGAGGTTTGAATGAGAGCACCACAAAGCTTGTTTTTTTTTTTCGTGGGAATGAGTGAGAATCTCAGCCACAAACCAGGGAAGCAAAGACCTGGAACTAATTACATTAATGAGTTCACCCGAATCCCAGAGAGTGGACTCACTACAGTCCAGCATGTACGTGCAGTCACACAGGGAGCTCCCGCTTTCCCCCCATGAACCTGATTCCTTGTTGCTTCTTGAGGAAACATCAAGAGTTTAACAAGAAAAGGAAAAACTGTGAATTCGGCTGCATGAATGGAGGCTAAATAGGGGGAATTCAAAGCCGGGTGCATCGTTAGACTGGAGACATTCTGCTGGCATTCAGACAAGATGAGAGGCTGTGCCAGCCATCCGAAAGCTCTGAGGGAGTTTCACAATGAGCGAGCAGCTCAGGCTGCAGGGATCTGTCACAGGCTGGGGGGCAGGACTGGCTCCAAGGTTAACAACAAATTGGCTTGTTGAAGGAGCAAGTGAGGGGCCAAAAAAAGCAGAGTGGGGGAGCTCTCCAGCTGAAAAAGTGAAGATAGTTGAATGAATGAAGATGTAAAACTCCTAGAATGAGGTCAGCTTTTTTTTTCTGAGGTGATATATGTGTGCTGGGGATACAGAAGCAGCCAGCATGAACTCCTGTAGTTTGAGGCACTTGTATCCACACCCAGACGGATGCTGACCTAAATACTCCTCCCTTTACAAGCATCTGCAACCAGCAAATCGAGCTTTCTGTGCGCAAACCGAATCCAAAACCGATTCCATGTTATGTAATGTCTCAAAAATCACAGTCCATGCCAACTCACCGTAAAGGGATGTTAAAAGGTTGGCGACTGACTGAAGACTTCCTGTCTTAATCCCGGCCGTCCAGCATGGCCAGGCTCGGCTCGGATGAAGTGCGCGCGCCTCCGCTCGCTGGAAGCGCGCAGGGGATTGTGCCGTTTATGAATCCGCGCCCTGCAGCCTCGGAGAGGAAGAAAAGATGCGCAGCAGCAGCAGCTTTCCTGCAAAGACAGCCGCGGACAGCTCCGGTGCTGAAATCTTCATTCCCAGCCGCTCCGTCTTCCAGAGCTGCGCACTCACAGCTTCTGAGGAGGCAGTCCAGGTGGGAGGAGAGCCTGCTGCACTCTCACAGACCAGCGCCGAAGTTAAGCGAGGGATTTACGACCTTCATCTCTGCACGCCCTCCTCCTCATCATCATCATCATCCTCCCCGCAGAGAAAGAAAGCCTCCCGCCTGGGGATCGTTTAGGTGAAGAAGTTGCGGGCTCGTTGCTCCTGATCCTGGTACCTCTTGATTGGACAGAAACACTAGGGAGGGGGGTGCATGACGTTTGGACAGATTCGCAACCAATTATCCCCCTCCCAAGAAACTCAGGGGTTTTTTTTTAAGGGGGAGGATCTCCCAAATTCCTGTTTGAGTCAGTGGCATTGATGGAGGGAGGGGCAGAATTTCGTGGGTTGGAGACAGTAATGAAAATCTGTGCAAATCAGTTAAGAAATGTTGTCATTAGGAAGTCTGGAAATTGTCAATCAGAGTCCAACGAACCTAAATTAAATTGAATTAAGAGGTGTAAAAAAAATGCAAAACGTTAGATCAATTAACAAAAACTATTCGTTTGTATCAAATTAGCATTTTAAGTTCAGTAAACCACCAACCCAAAATTTTAATTTGATACAAACTAATAGTTTTAAATGTAACAAATTACAGAACTTGTGTTAACTGATCAAACGTGGGGGTTGCTAGAGCCTATCCCAGCTAATGTTAATCGTAAACCCTTAGCAGGTCGCTAGTCCATTTTAACCCTTGTACTATCTTATGGGGTCCAGATAACCCAAGTCTTACATTAATTTGTTATCCATCGCACAGCAAATGAGGATGAAGGTGGACAGGATTTCATGTCTGCTACAAACACCAGTGAAAACTAAAATTCATTTAGAAAAGAAAAATGTCTTGTGGGGTCCAAGTGACCCCACTCCCAATGTCAACATACCTAAGATAGCACAAGGGTTAAACCATATACATACCAGGGCTTTCACATACTTGAACACATGTTTAGCAAATGGTGTTCACACTGGACAAACAGGGAGGGGCTTCTTCCTCTCTACTGTTTACTAGCACATGTCAGCCAGCTGGAAGAGGGTCGGTGCAAAAGGTTAAAACGGTTCAAATTTTGCAAATGCGTCACCAAAAAATGAGTCCCTGATTGGTCAGAGTTCAACCTGGTTTAAATGATGAAAAACAATCGTATAAATTTATATAGACGTGTGAACCTTTGAACGCAGAAGTCCACAACATGTGTTTTTGTTCATTTACATAGACTTTTCATTGGAAGTGGTAAACGTAGCTTTAGCGCTAACCAGAGATCTGTATTAATCTCTAGGACGCAGTTTCTGTAGAGCAGCAGGAATTATTCCAAAAATCCCTCTCTGAGTTGTGGGTGGAGCCATTGGTGTTCTCCCCCGTTAGCTTACTAACGGGCAAAAAAACAATGACATTTTCTGATCCTAAATCATACTATTTATATGAGTTAACATTATCAGATCACACTGCTGACCTATATTTATGATGCACTGCACATGTATGCAGTGTACCAGAAACATTAACACACATCAGGTAGGGTAGATAAAATGTGCATGTTGGTTAAACAGCTGAGTCAGCTTCATTTGAGATCTGAAAGGCAGGTTCCCCAAGTGCCAAACTGCCACAAAACCTATGACCTATTAATGGACACTCTCTCTCTCTTAGGAACAACTTGGAAACATGGGATTTTTCATCAGGCAGGTCTTTTTGCTTGTGGGAGGAAGGCTTCAGATAACAAACTGTAACATTAAAAATATCACCAAAATTTTTTTTTATTGACTTACTTTTACTTATAAATGAAGCCACACCCTTTGAGTGATGTGTCTAAACAATAAATTTCAGAGTTTAGACCAATGACAGTATAATCATTTCTTTTGAAAATGATGCTAACATTAAAGAGTAATTGGATGGCTGGACTTGACTTGCAACCACTAATTCTATTATTCTTTAGCCGCTATGTCACTTTCTATGGGCTCATCAGCGCCCTCTGCATTGAGGCAGGTGTACTGCATGCCTCACTTAGTGAATTTTCAGAGGATCAAACATTTTTAGTGGTTAAAAAAGACTAAACTGTGATCACACACCAGTGACTTGCAGTCTGAGAGGTGATAAAGTGTAAACATACATGATTATAAAATGAAGACTTTTTTTAAATTAAGAATGAATTATTCATTTGGTCTTTTTCTATTCTATGATAATTTTTCTGTGTAGGTTTTCAGCATTTCTTTGTTTAAAAAATGTACTGAATTCATGAATTTCCTGTTCAAAAACTTGAGAAAGTGGCAGGTGAGGCATCAGCAGCCCATGCTGTGCTCAGTCTGCGCTGCACACATCGACTGGAGCTGCAGCTGGCACATGCACTTGAATTATTTGGGTATTTCTATCATCATAAAAGACCCTTTATTTTGAATTACCTCATTTCCTAATTTCTGGACAACTGTCTGACAACATTGGTGTCAGTTTGTGACTCATTTAGTCTGTTTATCCGCTAAAAATGCGCATTATAAATACACTATCACAGTGCACCTGCCTCAAGAGAGAGGGCGCTGGTGAGCTCAGAAAATGTGACTCGGTGGCTAGAAAACTGCTTGAAATGGAATTTTAAACAACCTACCTTACCTGTGGTAAATGGTGAATAAGCTGTTCAGCAGGATACATTCATCCATCCATCCATCTTCTTGACCGCTTCTTCCCTTTCGGGGTCGCGGGGGTGCCGGAGCCCATCCCGGCTGCTGATGGGCGAAGGCGGGGTACACCCTGGACAGGTCGCCAGTCTGTCGCAGGGCCTCAATCACACACACATCCACTCTCAGACACACCTAGGGGCAATTTAGAGTCACCAATCAACCTATGAAGCATGTTTTTGGACGGTGGGAGGAAGCCGGAGTCCCCGGTGAAAACCCACACATGCACGGGGAGAACATGCAAACTCCACACAGAAAGGTCCCAGCCGGGAGTCGAACCGGGGCCTTCTCGCTGTGAGGCAAGAGCGCTAACCACTGCGCCACCGTGCATCTGTTTGTAAATCTCACAGAAGATCAGAGCCTCACTTGCCGTGAACCTCGCCACACGTCACTGAACCACACACAGGTGCAAGTGTTCAACACAAGCACATGTAATAAATGACTAAATTTTTGTACATTATCAATTTAAAAACATTTAATTACTCAAAAAAATAGAAAAAGAAACAAATATTGACCAAAAAAAATGTATTTTACATGCATTGTTAAAATGGACACTGGAGCTCTGATGTCACAGTGATGTCATAGCTGCCTCTTTGATGTCATGCTGATGTCATACATAATGTATGTCAAATGATGTATTCGCCATGTTTGATGTTCTCATCACAGCTAATGATGATGAGATCAAATGAGGTCATCTTGTGCATGACCTCATTTGATTTCATCAGATCAA
>NC_050523.1:19165480-19219170 GCF_002922805.2 Oryzias melastigma | reverse complement strand
TGCATAGTTTTTCAATGGGATTGTGGCGTGGCTGCTTCATTCTATATGACCTTGATATGCTTCTTCAGCAGTTCCTCAGGTGTCTTGGCAGTATCTTTTGGGTCATTGTCCTGTTGGACGACCCATCAACGACTCATTTTAAGTCAAAGAGATAGTGTTCTCTGTTAGATTTAAGGGCTGTTCTTGGGGTCATACTTCAGTGCACCACATCATGGACATGTGGTCAGGGGAAGCAGTGCCTCACCTGTCATCATAAGATGTATGCTACTAGGAAAATAAATGTGTATCCACTATTCTGTGCTTTAAATACAATACATGTATTATTCTAGTCTTATTTTAAACTAAAATTGCTGTATTTTGGGTATTTCCTGTTGTATTATAGTGAGGCAGCATCTAATTACAAGGACGATATTATGAACAAAAACATTTGTTCAAAGAAGAGCTGAAAAAAGATAGTAAAGTAATTAAAGTTTAATCGTATGTTCTTAAAACAAAAAAACTTGTCATGCCTTCTACAGCTCATTTATGCTGTTTCACACTCAGAAAAATATCTGATATTCTAAGCCAGCGAGCGTTTTCATTATTATTTTAATTAGCTTAAACCCTGTGAGGACTTTCTGAAATTAATTATTGTCTCATTCTGTGCTGCAAATGTTAATTTCTTGTCTCAGCAGTGGGGAATGATGTAAGTTGGCTCAGTGGTGATCACGCCCGGGCTTTTTTAGATAAAAACAATCAAACAATTTGATGAATTAATCATTTGTCAAATAAAGATTTCTCACGTAATTTGCTAAACATACATTTATATTACAGTTATTTTTATTATTTAGATAATTTAGTAATAATTTACTTTAATTTCATTTAAAAAATCATGTTCTAGAAAGTTTAAATGAAGAAACAGATTGAATTTGTTAAAAATAGAATAGAAGAATAAAATAGTATTATAGTCGTTGTCACATGTACATTAAAATGTAAAAGTGCTCACTGGTCAGTGCCTAATACATATTGTTTCTAAAAAAATAAAATTATAATTTATAACTACCATTTCAGAATGAAGTAAAATAAGAGAAAGAACAGGATAAAATATGTACTAATAGTCATAGAAAAACGCGTAATAAAATAGGTAATAAAAGCAAAATAAAATAAGTTATCTACTCTACAAGAAAAAGTGTAGACCATGGCAGTTTCATGATAATTCAATCAGTAGTTAAAAAAATAACAATAATGATAAATGAATTTAATGTTCTTAAGCTTTAATTATCGGATAGCCTTTTTGGTAATTGAAATATTTCAATAAAACAGACAAAGTGCAGATGTTACTGACTGATTCTACTTCAAGACTATATCTTAGAATTGACTTTATCTGACATGGTCACAAAGATAGCAATTCAGGATAAACCTAAGCTAACTTTTAGTTGGGATGTTTAACTTTAGCCAGATTGTCATCTAAAAAAGTGGAAAACATTGTAAATACATGTATCCCCTCCAATTATGTAATGTAAAAACATTTAAAGTGGTCTTTTAATATGATGATGCTGCTTTAAGCCAAAAAAAAATGTATTTTTTAGTACTAGTCTCTGTCTAGTGGCAGGAGTTCAGGAGATCAACTTTACTTATAAAGTACTTCAATACACCCAAACTGTACAAAGTGCTGTACAATAACACACCAAGAACACTAATAGGTATAAATAAGCATAAAACAACTAAAAAACAGTAAAAACAGAGCAGAGTCTCATGGAAGGTCAAAAGTTTGCCTGTAAAAATGGGTTTTAAGCTTAGTTATAAAAATCGACGGAGAGGACTCATGACATCAGTGTTGAGGACCAATTGGCTTTGGATAAAGTCATGCGGTGTTTAAGTTCTGTCAGACCAAAAATAAGCCTGTAGGGATCAAAACAAAATTGCAAAATGACATCATATGATTATTATATTCCATTTGGAGGAGGGTAGAAACCGTTCGGGTACTAGTGTGAGTGTGGTTTTACCAAGTTCTGCTGTGAGCACTTCCAATGCTAAAAAAAAAAAAAAAACATATTGGATTTAATAACCATTTCAGATTCCAAATAAATGAACAAGTAAGTGCAAAGGCAGCATTTTACAAATGATAAAATCTCCATTAGAGCTCCAATTTATAACCAAAAGAAGTGGTTGGAACGGTATAAATTGTTATTTTCTCTCACAAATAGAATGAAATGGAACATTTCTCCTTTTGCAGTGTGAGATTTTGAAAGCATGAACTCAGGGGTGCACAGCCACAGCAGTTAAAAGCAAAGCCGAGCATCAAATCTGCTAACATCCTCAAGGCAATAGCCTCAGCTGTCAAAAGTCTAAGTGAATGCACAAACTTGAGGCTAAAAACGATTCGGTTATCACCCAAAGGCTGCTTAGCATTTGTTGGGATGAAAGGCGGCATCAACGAAGAAGAAGCCGACGGAGAATCAGTGCTTTTAGATCCCAAAATTAGCCGTGTAATGCACATTTGAAAATCTATTATATCCTCCTCGTGCACCTGCTTCATCAGCACACACTCCTTCTGTCTGAGATTCTCTCAGAGATTTGAATTATTATTCAAATATGTGAATGGGCGCCAATGGCGGCTTGAAAGTGAGTGTTTTTCTCTTTAAGGTTATCCATTCTCTGTCAGATAGTAGATTATCGCACTCGCAAGATAAGCTCAAGTGAAGCAGTAATTAGATTTCTGTGCTCTCGCTAAAAGCCGATAGACTGCTGCCAAATGTTGATTTATTATCTACCTGCCGCCGCGGCACACTTTTTGACGAGGACGTGATAAAGAACACCAACTAATTTGGTTGCAGATTGGCTTTTGGAACACATCTGCCTGATGTCAGTGAGGTGCTAATTCCTCGGCACGCGCTTTATCCTTTTGTTGTGCACAGACGTCAATTCTTGCTCAAGATGTTCCCGGTAAAAGGAGGTCTCACTTAATTTTCCGATAAATTGAGGCTTTCACGGAAATCTCTTGCCAAACTGCTTTTTTTTTAAAATATATATATCAAACCTAAAATTATTTTTTTATCCGTTTTTGTATAAATGTGCTCTTATCTTAGTCCAGGGGTCTGTGACCTGCGGCTCTAGAGTCACATGTGGCTCTTTTATCTCTCCTTGGCCAAACATAAAATAAATCAGGGAGACTGCTGACCCAGCCATGTCAACCGTCTGAGTCAGCACCTCCCTGATAATGGCTGCCTAACCAAAACTACCTAAAGAAAACAAATAAACAAAGCCCGCAAACTAAGACTACCAAGGTCAAACCCCAAACTAAAATAACAAAACCCAACAGGGAAAAAAGAACAAAAAATAAATAAATAAACAAAGAAAGAAAACAATATAGCAATTTTTAAAGTAAGGATCACTTAATTCGCATTTATTTAATTTAGATGAGTTAAATTGATAAATTGATGGCTGTGGTTCACATAGATGATAAACTATGGGTTTTTACATCCCTGTTGACCTCTATGCTACCTCCAGAATGCACAGATTTTATGTGCAAAGCAAAACTTTGGTAAAAAGTTTGATCTTTTATGAGTTAAAAGCACATATCATCTTGTGCTGCACAACATTGGTTACTAGTTGCCCAGAGTTTCACTGAAATGATCCTGTTTGGCACAGAGCGTATAAGTTATTTTAGAGCTTCTGTCAAACGAAAAACAAAAAACACATTTTGAGAGACTAGCATCTCTCAAAATGTGTTTTTTTGTTTTCGTTCTTTTTATCTTTTTGCCTTTGTTCGTGCCAAAAAAAAAAAAAAACATAAATTATATTTATTATTTAAAAAAGGTTACCTGGGTTTTGTTGCTGACCATGACCAGCCCTCTATGACTACAGTGTACCGTCTTCTGATTGTACTTCTTACAGGATAAGACTCCATGTCATAAAATTGAAACCATCTCAGACTGGTTGAACATGACAAAGAGTTCACTGGACTCAAACGGCTTCCACAGTCTCCAGATCTCAACCCAATAGAGAACCTTTGGGATGTGGTGGAACGGGAGATTAACATAGTGGATTTGTAGCCAACAAATCTGCAGCATCTGTTTGATGATATCATGTCAATATAAGTATGTTTCCAGTACCTAATTGAATCTATGGTACCAAGGATTAAGGCAGTTCTGAAGACAAAAGGGGGTCCAGCCTGAGGTGAGCCTGATAAACTGTCTGATTGGTGTAGTTCTCAGATAAGTTGAGATCGTCATAGATTTACTGTGAGATCAAGCAAAAAAACTTCACTCAGCATTACTTCTCAGACCTGGCAACATAGATTTGTTGACATCGCAGAGCACAAGAATCCACTGTGACTGGCGCGGCCCAAGAAAATAAATAAATAAATAAAACATAACAGCATCTTGAATCACAAGCTTTAAATTAATTTAAACATGTCACTGATTTCTCTCTATTTATGGCTTTGGTGAAGCAACAGGGACAGATGGTGACTCTTGCTAGCACAGCAAGAAAAAGCTCATGATTTATCTCCTGCTGGGAAAAAGAGATCCAAATAGTTTTAAATGTGCACACTTAGAGGAGGATTGTTGACAAGATGTCATTAATGTAAATTAATCTGTTAGATGAGGGTGGTAAACACCTGTTTATCAGGATGTGTTCTCTCTACTCTGCCCTAATCTTTAAAAGGGAGGAATGCATTTTAAAGGTTTAAACCTTCTGGGAGGTGTCAGAACCAAAAGAGCCTGAGTTCACTGAGCCAAATCAAATATGATCCGCACCAAACTAACTCACAATTTTTTTTTTACAAAGGTGGAATACACACATATTATTCAAGCATTGGGAACTCAAGTTTTTATACTATTTATACCATTACCACAGATTTATTAATATGGCTCTAAATTAAATGTTTTAGAATAAAAGACTATCATACTTGTTTTTTTTAGTACTTTAATATATAATTTCTTTTTTTATCTAAGCTTATTCACATTTTTATGTTCTGCACTGTTGGACCAGTTATGTAATCTATCAACAGTTTAAATTCCACTCATATAGTTTACTATTCCGAGGTCCCCATGTAATCAGTAGAATGAGTTTGCAGCATCTGTTGAGGAAAAGGCTAAAGTGACAGAGCCAAACATGTGAGGTCAGCAGTCAACCTTTTTTTTTCCACTTCAACTCAAACCTTTCAGCAACCTTTCACTCTGTTGTTTATTTAGATCCTAAACATGGAGGTCAATCTCTGCGCTCTGCAAAGAAGGCTGTAATGAAAGGAAAAGCCATTAGCTTTCCACATCAGAACCACCTCCCTGTTTATTTCATGAGAAGACAATCAGAGGTAGATAATGTTTGGAGTGCAAATTACACTCCATATTTCTATGGCAGCAGCCCAAGAAAGGGGTCTGACAGGACTTCCTCTGGAAAGGATGCAATGGAAGACAAACAACAAGAAGCAGGTGAGAAATGGTCCAATTTATATGCCTTTTTTAAAACAAAAATGAAAAAAAAATAATAATAATAAGTGACAATAAAGTTGTAACATTATTGGAAAAAAGACAAGAACAAAGAATTATGAGTAAAAAAGTCAATATTTTACGAGAGTAAAGTTATAATTTCATAATTTAGAATTTATGAGGTTAAATTTATACATTTAAAAAGCAAAGACAAAACAAAAAAACAAAAAAAAAGATAACTAATATCAGGTTTTAGTGTTGGAGAAGCATTGTGAGCGAGTACTTTTGCAGTGTTTTTTACAAATAAGGAAATCAATTTTGAGTTTTTGTGAGCATAAGGATATGAAAAATAATCGGACACTCAGGCTCTTCAGAAAAGATTCTTGACCAACGAAGAGTTTATTTCTGACGGACACACTGTTGACGGCGTCTGCATTATAGTCCCTAAACCAAAGCTTTATGATATTGCTTCAAGTGGGTGTGATGATGGAGTTGTTAAAAAAGTGGATGGAAACTTGCTCATTTAAATTTATTTTTAAAACAGCATGTTTTTTTTTCTTGTAAAATTACATTTTTTGCTAAATTTTACAAGTTTTTTTTTTCTTTTGTAAAAATCTGACCTTTTCTGCCCTTAATTTTATAACTTTACCCAAATTAAATTCTGACTTTTGGTTCTCTTAATTTTACAACTTACTAAATGTTTGACTTTTTTTCCTATATTTTTAAACCTTTACTCTTGCAAATTTTTGAGTTGTTATTATACATTCACGACTTTACTCTTGTAATTTTTGACTTTTTCTCATTATTTTACGGCTTTACTCTCATAATTTTTTGACTTTTTTCTTATAAATGTACGACTTTAGTATCATAATTGTTGATATATTTTTTTCAGAATTTTAAACCTTTACTCTTGTAAATTTTTGACCATTTAATATACCTTTTATAACTTTACTCTTGTAATTTTTTTTACTTTTTTCTTGTAATTTTACAACTTTACTCTTTGAAATTTATATTCTTTTTCTAATAATTTTATTACTTTTCTTATACAATTTTTTCTCATAATTTGGCAACTCTTCTCTTGTAATGACCAGCTCAGTGGCCTTGTGGTAGAGTGTCCGCCCTGAGATTGGAAGATCATGGGTTCAATTCCCGGCCGAGTCATTAGACTCTAAAAATAGGACCCAGTACCTCCCTGCTTGATATTCAGCATTAAGGGGTTGTTTTGGGGTGGTTAAACCACCAAATGGTTCACGAGCACGGCCGCGTCTGCAGCTCACCGCTCCCCCAGGGGGTGGGTCAAATGCGGAGAATAAATTTTACACACCTAGATGCGTGACAATTAGTGGGACTTTGACTTAAACCTAACTTTAATTCTTCACTTTTTCTTTTACTTTTATGATACCCTCATAACATTTTTTGACTTTATTATACTTTTACAACTTTACTCTTGTAATTTTTTACTTTGTTTTTATAATTTTATAACTTTAATCTGTTAATTCTTGAGTTTTTTCTCATACTTTTATGACTATACTTTCATATATGTTTTACTCTTTTCTTGTACTTTTATAACTTTATTCTCGTTAACTTTTCACCTTTTATTTTACGTTTACGACTTTATGCTTGTAATTTTTTGTACTTTTTTCATATAATTTTACCACTTTACTCTTGTAATTTTTGACTTTTTTCTAATAATTTTACAACTTTACTCTTGTACATAATTTTTTATGGTGGCCCTAATACTCCGTTGTAATAAATGGATCCTTTCTTTGTTAAGAGTTTTATAGTTGTTTAAAATATGGCTTATTATTTTCAAAATTCTGGAGAGATACTGGTTCTTTCCACAGTCATTTTCCCCATTTGTATTCATATTTCTCTAATTAAAGACAGAATCCATAAATATTACATAAAATCAGCATCCTACCATAACTACATTCTTCATTCACTAGTAACAAGAATTTCACATCTGTTGCAATGAAGACAGAGGGGATTGGTGGACCCATTTGGTTTAAAAAAATGAAAAACAGACAGATGGAGGCAAAACATGTGTCCTAATGATCTAATTACTTTCGTCTGCACATCCTCCACAGTTCCAGCACAGCTGCTCCCCCAAATCACTGGATCTGTTCATAAGTAAAAAAGCTTATGCAACAAATTTACCAGAAGTGCCCATCACCAGCTGAAGAACCTGAGTAACCAAAGTTCAGCATCCTTTTCTAAAAACTATCAACATAAAATATTACACCAAACAGTTTCATTGGAAACATTGAAATAGAATTATAGAGTACTGCATATGTCTTCATCAAGGAAATTAGTTTATCGTCTTCCCAGTCCGCCTGCTTGCATATTTTGGCACGGACCCACAGCATGTAATGGTTTAGTTCTATGTTTTCATCAGAGTCAACGAGGATGATGGACAATGAAATTCAAATTAAATTGGAAAAATTGTGGTGCCTAATGTGCATTCATTAAATGGGGTTTGCTCTGGGGCTACCAAAGGTTAAAAACACAGAAAAATCTGACATTTACTCAGTTAAATATCATTTTTTATCCATACTCGCCACCTCATTATTTCACCCTGCCTAATTTCAAATAACTAGGAACAGAGTTTGGGGTTCAAATTTGGATGTTTGCTCAGTTTATTTTTGTGTCTTGTTGTTGACATGCAACAGGGAACAAACCACTCTTTCACCGTTCCAAAATGAGCATTTATTTTAATTTATTACAGATTACCGAAGAGGAAATCTCTGTGTCTTCTTGTGGTTCAGCGTTTTCCAGTTTATCCTCCTTCCCATCGACAGACTCCATGCAGGATCGTGCAGTGAGCAGCAGCTCTGCAGGTCCCTTCTGTGCTCAGGGTCCATCATATTGTGAGACAGTGCCTGAAGGATTCTTAACACCTACCTTATTGCCATCTGTTAAATGTATCAGGAGCTGTGCTTCAGGTGTTTAAAACTGTTTTCTTTTCCTCCCCCAACTGCTACTCAAATCCTCCTCTGAGTTTTGATATCCAAACTTGACAGTATATTCATGATATTGTTGTTTCTTTGGGTTGCAAAGTAGCAAAGAGGCTACAAAACTACTACAAAAATATTTTCTATGGGCATGCTGCGGGCGACAGATCGAAGCGAACACTTTAACTACATATTAGGATAAGTAAGGTATGTAAGGTATGCCGCAACCTTCTACAGGTCCTGACAACACAAAAACCTGCAAAAGTCGTATGGATCAACCCCTTTACTGGAGACTAAGTGGTCTTCATGTTAAAACAGAGTAACTTTTTATATAAAAATAACTTTAATTAACAAGTGTCCATATTGTATGAATGCTCTGACGGTATCATCTTCTAGTTTTGTTATCTTAATTTGAAAACTTTTTGTGACAGGAGGTCCTAATGCATGTGACATCTTAGCAAACAGCTTGACTACAATCAAATGTAAAAGCTTTCACCTCCTCTGTTAAATGAATAAATAAACTCCAGATGGTGATGCCTGCATGAGTTAAAAGCACCATTGGAGGAAACTTAAAGCCCGAAGATGACACCTTGTCCATAAAGGCAAACAGCAGGCGTCACAAGACAGCATCAACCGTGGTGCTCTCATGTACTCGAGCAAGAAGCAGCACGCTTAGCTTGCATGCATAATTGATTAAGTCACTGGGATAGATGAAAGACGGATATGCTTTTGCGCACAATGAGGAGGCGGATGATAACGTTTCCTTTTGGCCAAGCCTTAATGCGAAAGGAAATGGACTGCCATTTATTACAGTTGCTCTGTTATGGAGGGTTTTTTTTTTCTTCCAGGGCAAAGAGACTCTAGCTATTATGAAAATGTACCCAAGATGCTATTTCTAGTTGTTTGGAAAGGGTCTGAGCACTTTTTGATGACCAAACTGAAAGCTGCCAAGCTGTGTTTACAGTAGAACCTGAATTTAAAGTTTGATCAACGATGATAACTATATTTATCCACATATTTTCATGCCACATCTACAAGATCTATCAATGTCATGTTTTGTCTTGCTGCACAATCTTGCAGTTTTAAAGTAGAAAACAGTCGCAACAAAAACCAGGGTTAAGAGGTTTTGCAGTCTGCCTTTACATTATACAACCACTGGCATCATATTAGATACATTAGTTTTAGAGACTTCTATCACATGATCCTAACTTTCTTTTAAACCCATGTTTTCTGCCCTGTAGTTCATCAAGGTTCCACTAGGGGCACCAGAAGAGCTCTTTCTGCCTATTTCAAAATGGCTGCTACCGTAAAATCTCAAAAACACGTAAAGTTTTGCTAGTTTTCAAAAATTTTGTGTGAAAATAACTGTTTTTAATTTTTTTGTGGCTATTTTCTGTATAAAAAGAATGAAGCAATTTCTGATAATAAATTCTTTATTCTACAGTTATACCATGTTAAAAAGGAATGGATCAAATTTGAGACAGTGGACAAGTAGGTTCCTTTTTTCCTGAACATTCACATCAATATGTATCAATGTATCATAATTGATGTTTTCTCATTCATATTTATGTATATTTCAAAATGTATGAATTTATTTTATTTCTTTTTTTGTGGATTTCATCAAAGAGTTAAAAAAAGAACATAATAGTTCCAAAAATAAAAAAGAAACAGTTTCTGTTCATTCTTTAATGTTGTGGGCTTTATAGGCTTACAAGAAATTATGATTTGTCCCTTTTTGTTCCAAATATTTAGCTTAGCGCAAGAACAAACATGTTTGTGTTTTATTAATGTATTGCAAAATTTGTTCTCAAACAAATCCCAAAAGTCTCAAAAGTAGGGATACATTTTTTATTTATCTTTTTGTTAAAATGTCAGTACATTGATCCATAAATGCCAAAAGAGAAAAGACATCTTGGCCACCATTTCATAACAGTAAAGGTTTTCTGGCTGTTTGCTGTGGCTGGAGCAGCTGCTGACCCATGACCTTCAGAAACCGGTTACATAATAGATGCCAACTGACATCTTGCAACAAAAGAGCATCTTCACCTGCAGTGAGCGGCCTTTGGACAAAAATGTTCTTTCACCTTTCTTACCTTGTCTTTCTGTATGTTTTTGAATCCCCAGCACAAAGCCGGTAAGTCTGGGATTCCTGTGTTTTATATCCAACCATTTGTCAATAATTTAAGTCTTTTTAGGACATTTTGACAGGTGATATAATTTAAGTTAGGGTCTTTTATACCTTTATGGGATTTTAAAGCAGAAACTACTGTTTTTTCCCTCATTTTCACACAGTATTTCTGATTTTTGTTCTCTTTAAGCAAGAACTTAGTGCACAGATGGTAGAACCAAGATTCAGGCCGTAATTAAAGTCCTCCATGATTTTAGGATGCATTTCAACACACAAACTGGAACCTCCATTTCTGCTGACACCAAGTTTTGCTGCAGCATTTCTTTAGCCCCCTAATGGTTTTGGCCACTTCCCAACTGCAAATGTAGCAGCAAACATTGATCACACTGATGTTTCTGCTAGATCCAGTTCAGTCGCATTTCTGAGCAGGTACCATAAATCCTGTTTGCTGATTTGTTTGAGGGATCTTATATAGAGCCAAGATGTAAGGACTGCAGTCTAAGCAGAGATGTCCAGACCTCCCTCTCAGCAGAAGTTTTCATCAATCCAACAGGGAAGATCCTGAGGCGTTCCCATGCCAGCCGAGACACCTAGTTTCTTCAGCATGTCTCAGGTCTTTCCAGGGACCTCTGTCCAGAGTTCTTGTCCAGGGAAAGGAGTCAAACGAGATACCAGAGCCACCTCAACTGGCCTCACCTGATCTGGAGATCAGATTGAGATCCTCACTCTATCTGGTGCCTAACCTCCTAGCAGAGATAATTCATTTCAACCACTTGTATCTGAGATTGTATCCTTTTGGTCATGACCCAAAGCTTATGACCAGAGGTGAGGGTAAAAACACTATTTGACCAGTAAATCAAGAGCTTTGACTTTTGACCCACCCCTTCTTATCTACAACAGGTTATATACCAAAAGCATTACACAAGCTTCTCCACTATCAACTTCCTTCTCAATTCTTCCCCTAACAAACCCCTACTTTAAGAGGGTGTACTCCCCTTTTTAGGTTGAGATTTGTAGACTACTTGGAGGTGTCATTTCCAGTCTAAACTCTATTGTGACCCACTCAAGTGCACATTGAAAGTCCTCCTAAAACAGCAAAATCTCCAAAAAAGATTAGATACATGCCTGTCCCTAGACCTCAACCTCAAGGCTACACCACCTGGTTGAATGAGAACCTTCATCGACATAAATTCCTCCAAACCAGACTCTGTCCATAAAAATATGAACAGAACCATTGGCAAAGGGCATCCCTGTCAAAGTCCAACATGCACTGGAAACAAGTTCAACTAACTGCCAGAAATACAAACCAAACTCCTGCTCTTTTGTGTAGAGACAAGATTGCCCATGGCAGGGAGTCCAGAACGGTGTAATCCCAGATAACCTCCAACAGAACGCCATATGGGACAAGATTGAATACATCAACATGGCTTCTCTTACCACAGTCTTCTACTCCTTTCCTTTCATTCTTGATGACACTCTTGACACACATTACACCTGAAACCTTTCTCCTCCCATTCCAAACTGCCTGCAAAAATCCTTTCATCTCTTTCTTGTAGTTTTCTTGGGGCAAGAGTACCTAAAGCCTACCTCCTACCCCTCTGCTCCCTGTAACTTCCACTTGAATTCATCTGATTTGCACACGTAATCTTGTCTTGCTGCTGCAGCTGACCTTTATTTCTCAGCTTTCCAGAACAAGCCTCAATCTCTCTAGATATTCCTCTACCTACTCCCTGCTCTCACTACAGATCACAATGTCATCTGCAAACATCATGGTCCACAGAGATTTCCTGTCTAGCCTTATCTGTCAGCCTGTCCATCACCACGGAAACAAGAAGGGGCTCAAAGCTGATCCTTGGTTCTGTCCCACCTAGAACTCCTCTGTCTCCCTACAGGTTATCTCACCCCTGTGTTATAGCCCTCATACATGCTCTGTACTACTCCATGCCCTCCTTTCCCACTCTAGACTTCCTCATACAAATCACACCTCCTCTTTTTGTACTCTATCATGGACTTACAGATCTACCACAACACAGTGCAACTCATTCTGGTTTGTTAGTGAAACATTTCTGAATAAAATCTATTGTCGCCTTTCCAATAGCAATGCAAAGAAAGAGAAAGAAAGAGACTGTGCACTGAAAAAAAAGTATTTTTTTTGCCTGAGTAACTGCAGCTCATGGTTGGCCAGACAATGCACTCTGCTGACCACATGATGGACAGAAATAGACACTATGTCATGTCTGGGCATAAAGATGTGAAAAAAAATCTGTGAGCATAAACAGAAACATAGTAACTGAATAAGATGTTAAGAAAAAGAACATTTCTCCAGCCTTTGCACTGGCAGCCCGACTGAAATAAGAAACACACTGCTCGGTGTAATAGATCTTTTTTGTACTCACAGAGTAAATCTCTCTAACTGTATTGATCTTCACTCCATGTAGAAATAAATGGCCGAGGTGAGGGAGACTCAGTCTTGCTGATTTGCTCTCATCTGTCTGTGTCGTCTGTCAGCTGCCTATACCAGGGTAGTAATGGGAGTGTGACAGACTCCTCCACAGTGACCCAAATTTCCCAGTGCATGACTGTTATGATTAAAGCTTCAGAGGTTGTATGAGACTGAGCTCATCCATGTCAGCACTATGTCAGGTCTTCTCACCAGTCTTTTACATTTTAATCCAACCTTAGCGTGAGAGGTATATAAAAAGCGAATAGGAGGAGATGGGTTCCTCGGTTTCCGCTTCCCTCACCAGCAACAATGTGTTCTTATGCTCTGCTGCCACATCTGCTTTGACTCATAGGCTGCATTCAGGGAATTCAGTGGTTCATGGCAGGTTCATATCACTTAACAACCAAGCATGAAGCCCAATAGCATGAATCTTGGGGAAAAAAAAAAACAGGAGCTGACAATATACTCAAAAGAAACGTCACAGTGGACAATAAAATCAATAATATTTCATAAATCTTTTAAGTTTTACTAATTTGTAATTTAAACCCATGAGAGAAATTTGCCTGCTAAATTTGGATCATGACAGGCATTGTCATTAATTCAAAACATTGCTTCACATTGTCAGTGTGGATGTTATGCTTTCCGTGGCTGTTGTCGGAACTGGCTAATTGCTGGAAACAGAATCTGGGTGAGCTGTGAAGGAGAAAATGAGTTTTACACTCCTATTTTTCCAAAAACTTTAGCTGTTGAACATCTCTGTCATTCATGTCTGTCACTGTTTATATTTTCATGTTAAAATCCGAGGTGAAACTTTGTCTGTCAGCTGGCCTGGGAATGCCTGCTGGTGTCATAAGCAGAGCTGGAAGAAGTATTTGTGGAGAGGGAGGTCTGAGCATCTCGGTTTAGACCACTGGCTCTGCAACTCGACTCCGGATAGGGGAAAGTGGATGGATGGATTGATGAATGTTTATATTCCTGACTCACTGTTGTACATTACTTTAACGGTTAACATTGAAGCTTTAACTTACTGTAAGTGTTGACTTTCTACCGTAGCTCTTTAACTGTTGACACCATTAACATAATTCCAGAGGATTCTGAAACGAAGAAAAGCAGCCACATTTCACAGCAGTGAAGTGCTTACACAATCAACGTGAATCAGCTGATTCTGTCAATTGGAAAAAAGCAGCTTTATGCTGTTATGCAACACTTTATGTTAGTGATGTTCATGCTGATTGCGTAAATAGTCGAAGAGTTACAGTGTGTCAAAGAGTGTGTTATTTAGATATTGCCCGGTTTAGCTCTGGTGTTAGGTTACATTCACACCGCAATCGGCAACGGGCATCAAGCTACTACTTCTAATGAAAAATCATGTAAAAATGTTTGCGTTCAATGTGTCACTATACGCAACTTTCTACAACCGTTTTGTGCTCCGTGTGCAAAACGCACAGCCAGTGAATCCACATTGAAAGTCAAACAAGGTCAAACTTTGACCAATCAGGGACTAAGATTTGGTAGTGATGTATAAAGGAAGAGCCTGACCATGATAGGTGTTTGTGTCCAGCTGTAATTATATGCTACCAAGTCTTTCATATATCAGAATAGAGCTGTGAAAGAAAAAGCCTGGAGCAAGATTTTTGCACCACAAATTTGCACCTCACATTTCTCACCAAACCGCTTCCAACATATACCAGTAAACAGTTCAAAAAGAAAAGAACCCCAACCCTGCTTGTCCAGTGTGAAAACCATGGGCTAAATGCGCCTTCAAAAACCTGCTTTTAGCCAGTTCTTGAACGTGTCAAATACTTGATGTGAACTTTGACACAATGGGGATTTTTTTTTCTTTCTGTCCTTACTGGCATTTTGTGCTTTGCAGGTCTGGTCTATTTTTTGCATGAGACGCGATTGATTCACGTCAATTCTGGCAGGAAGTTACGTCAAGACACAAGAAAATCTGGTCAATTTTCAAAATATAACCAATTATTCACAATAAAATACCGCGACTGACAAATGTGATGATATTTTTCTGTCTGAACAACCTGTAGAGATGAAAATAAACACGCAAAAAACAAATGGACACTAAGACACATAAAATATGCGTCCGGTGTGAACTGCAGGTCAAGCAGATACCGCACGCACTCCGCACAGACTCTGCTTTGCAATGTATCCACGTCCGGTGTGAACGAGGCAAAAGAGGGAAAAGCTGCAGCGTTTATATTTAAACATTTTATATTAATTCTGCCTTTTGTAAGACGTAATGTTTCAGTTGTTAGGTTTTTTCAATGTAAATAGTCATTATAGAAAAAAATATTTATTGCACAACAAAATATGCTGTGTGTCATTACACCTTTGGCATGTATAGTAAATACATATGTATTGTGGATAAATGTTTTCACTATAACAAAGTTCAATTTAGAAAAAAATTTTAAGACTTTATTTTTGCATTAAAACTGCCTCTCCTTGGTATCATGAACAAAAAAAGGCTGGAACAGAGGATGGGCTGTGCAAAGATACTCTATTACACAGTTAGGTGAGCTTTAGAACCAGCCTGGTTCAGTCTGTGAACTCTCATTTCTACCTGAAGATCAGATAGCGGTCAATATACCACCTAGTCTGCTGTGAATGGAAATTGAGAGGGATAAATAACCTTGAACACAGGCTGTGTTTTCCCTCTAATTCAGTCCATTCCAACCTTGCCAGTGATAAAGGACAGGCTTTTTGCTGGAGCTGGAGAGCGGGACCGCTGAGAGAAAAAGCCAGCTGGCTCGTCTTTGGCCGTACCCATGATTACTGGTCCCTCACAGCGATCGCTCCGCCGAACTCTGGCTTCATTAGAACGTTGGACTGGATCTGTCCCAGAGTAGTGGGCCAAAATGTTGTGCCATATCCGACTGATCTGATTTTTTTTGATCCAGCAAAAGTAAAAACAAACACTTTCTAATTTAATATCCTGTGTTGATCAAAAGATTTTCTGAAACTAAAAATGTTACTAATAAAATAAGAAAGGTTTGTATCTAAAGCCCTAAACTTTCAAAATGTGTTTTTATTTTAGGTATTTAAAAAAAAAGTTCTGAATATCAACATCAGAGTCAGCAATTCTTCTGTGTGTCACTGCAGCAGCTGCTCTCCCTCCGACTGCCGAAATGACATTTTTTAAATTCAGAATGCTCCTTTTCTACTGTCATGAGTCAAGTAGGCTTTATGAGATCAGCACATATTTGCTGTCTAAGCGTTTCCTAAATACACTTCTTAGTTTTCTGTTGAGCTGCTTAAAGGGGGAGCATCACATATTGGTTTACAGGGCTCAAGAAGTTTGTTTTTTGTCTGTGAAAAACATCAGAGTTTGGTATTCTTTCTAAACATTATTTATAGTCCAACTCTGATCATCTTTTGATCTATTGTAAAAGTGGTCTTGTAGTTATGATTCTGCAGTTTTTAGGCAAAATCATAAAACTTCTGCAGTGTGTTTGGTTACTCATTAAGCTTAATATTATTATATGTCCTCTATCGTGATAAAAATGCTACAAGAACATGATTTTCATCAGTGTGGGTCATTATATCAAGACTTTTGACCCTGAACATGATCAATGCAGTTTTTTTTTCTCATTTGCAGAGTGAACTATAGATGTTCGCAAAACTTTATGATGGACAGCTTTGTGAAAAAAAGTTGGTTTAAAGACACAAAGATGCGTTTAACCCTCCAGGAGTTAGAAGCAGAAAAAAAAAACAAATAAACCAAAAAGTCTCTGGTAAATAATAAGTGAAATTTATTTTGTTGTTGTTACTACTTTCGATTAGACCACCAGTATGTATAACTCTGTAGTGATGACTAAAAAAATCATAGTGAAAGATTTTCAACAATTCAGGGTCCAGGTCATTTTATTTTTCCTTCCCACCATATGTATTTATGTGCACTATGATGTCCCACCTCTGAAAAGTATGATTATTTAAAGACTGGCTGCACACAATGAGAAGCTTGAGTGTGATTGCAAAAAAAGCATTAAATTACCCGACCTCTTGGCAGGTAAGACATTATCCAATACTGCTTGTGTCTTCAAAAGAGAAAATAAAAATGATTTTTAGAGGATGCAAATCTACATTTTTCCAATCTAAATGATTTAAACTCCAAAACCTAATTAAATATCAAACAGCACAAATTAATTTCAAAGCATTCCATTACCTTTCACCAAAGAAATTTACAGTCAATGAGAAGGGCTATAGTCTGGGGGAGACGGTCATTTTAGCCTCTGGTGCAGAGCATTCAGAAAATATGGAATAGTTTGGAAACTGAACACAGTGAGGTTGGTTGCTTGTGATTGGTGTGTGTAACTATGGGAATGATGTAAACAACAATCATGAACACTAAAATATTATTATATTGTTTCTTTGCTTGTAATGATTGTGTTATGTTAATGTAAATGTAATTAGGAGGAGTGTATTATGAAGTGTATGACGAGCATAAGGTACCATTGAGTGACCCCTCCCCCACTGTGCTCCAAACAGGAAGTGCCCGCTGGTTCCAAGAAGCCAAAATCCTATAGACTTCAATTATGAAATAAACAGCAATTACTCAGTTATTCTATTTGTCAGAATAACTATCCTTGCTCTGATACCTTTTTTTTTTTTTTAACAACTTCTCCATAATCCCCATTGAGAGGTTCTACCACGCTCACTTTCAAGAAGTAGGGTTGTGGCTTTCCGACGACCTCCCTCCTGATTGGTGGAGAGCGGTTGCCATAGAAACGTCGACTATGATCAATTGTTGTTTACTGACAACATCTGGCTCCAAAATGGCGGTGTCCATATCACAAAAAATGATGATTGAATAGACTAAATGGAGACAGGTGGTCGCCATTTTCTATGGGTGATGTCACACTTACTCGGTCCAGGTCTCATATACAGCCAATGGCTTAAAAAAGCTCATCTTTTACCTGCTCACTTACCAACATGATTGAATTGCTTTGTTAGATGTTATTATTATTTTTTGTTTATTCTCTGTTGTTAGGATTTTTTGTTTTTTGTTTTGAGCTTTTTCATTTGCATGTTGGATATCAATTTGAAAAAAGGAATAAGTATATTGAAGGGTATAACCGGAACCAGAGTTTTCCAAAAGCATCTCTCCCCTGCATTCTCTGTAAGGTTAGCAGTCGTGCAGCAGATGATGCATTAGTGTGTAGAAATTGTAGATGGAGTTTGGAGACTGTGGGGGTTGATGAGCAGTCCACTGGTATCATCCATTAGCTTAATGTGTTCTTTTCCACTCAATAGCCAATCTCCTGAATGCCCCAATGACTACTTTGTCCGGAGCTGCTCTCCTTTTACCTCTTTGTTGTGTTTGGGAAGACGAGCCAGAAAACATGACGCTGTGTCCGGGAGTTGGGCCTATTCTTTCAATAAACTCTTGTTTGCATTTCTCTAAATTGGAATGCAGAGCTTGATAAGATTCCTCGCCTTCGACTGGAGAATGTTTGAACCTGACTGGAATAAGTAAACGAGTCCTTAGATAGATCTGTGATGAGTTGTTTAATGCAAAAGCAGGGAAGGGAAGTGATCTTCTGGCTCCTGGACACAGAAAAACAATTTATCTTTCAAAGTCCAGCAAAATTAAAGATCACCAAGAAAGCAGACATTGTTATTAATCTAAATCAATTGAGTCAATAAAGTTACTGACATTCTAGCGGTGACAGAGTCCAAATTCAGTTAAAAGCAAAACTAAGCAGACTTATTTTAAAATGTTGACAATTTAGAAAAAAAAACCCTTTTCAAAGTTAAATACATTTTGGAGGAATTCAACTTTAGTGTACATACATGACCATCATACAGACTCAAGCACTGAGCATATATTTTGTGTTTTGTTGGTTTGAGTGAATCTGAAATGTGTGAATTGGATGAAAAGTTTTTCTCCAAGTCTGTGAAAGGTTCCTACGTGAACTCTTCACCGGGAAATTAAAGAGGAAATGTTCATAAATAGACAAGGGACAACTGTCATACATCTGCGGGAGCTTGAAAGTAAAGCAGAAATATTTTACATCTTGTTCAATATTTGCAGTTTGCTCCACATTCTGAAATTAAACATAACAAGAATTCTATATGTGCATTTCAAAATAAAATCTGTGAAGTAAAAGGATCATTTTTATGTACCAAAAACAAAAACACTGCTCATTTGTTTTCTTCTCTCAGTCTTCTCTCAGTTGGCTTTCAGATGGTTTGAGTGTTTTGTGTTTGCAGCGTCATCTTTGGTCTTTTGGGATGTTTTTTCTCTCTGTGTTGCTGATGGAAACATTTTTCTGAATAAAAACAATTTTAAATATTTAAGTTCATTGCTTTGAGTTGCTTGCTGTCTTGTCTTTTTTTTTTATTTTCTTTTTGTGTATCTTTTCTGTAAGTCTCCATTTTGCTCTAAACTCCGCAATTACATAACAGACTTTATTTGTTGAAGGAACCCTTGTGAACTGAGGGGTTTGATTTAACTTTGATTTCATTTTAACTATAGATCCATCAAAACATTTTCTCTTTTTTCTATGCATTATTAATTCGTACTCTAAAGAGTAGAGCAGGAATTACATGTTAAAAGGTCATTTAAAGCCCAGTCGGACAGGTTGTAAAAGTGTAATAACTGTTTTAAGTATGTCAATTACAGTTTAAGAGTGCATTTCAAAATAAAAGCAGAACAAAACAAGCAAACATTTAAATATATTTTTCAATACCTTGCATATCGTGTCCCTGTCTTTATAGGTAGCACATTAAAAACAGGGATTTATGAATTAACATTTTCAATTTGGAACCATATTTTGCTTTATCCAGGTGGTTAATTACTCTGAGATCCGGATTTTAGATCAGAATACATTGCGGTTTTGCTTTGGTTCTGCTAAGGAGTAAAGACCTGATTACATATCTCGGTCATTTTATTGATTTGTTGACATTTCTGTTCATCTGTCTTCAATCTTCGTCTTTTGGATTCTCCTTTAAGCATATGAAGTCAGTAGCTGCGTTTCCATTACATATATGTGTAAAACTTAATAAAAAATTCAGAAATGTTGAAAAAACACAATTTCACAATTAAACTGTTGTAACTTATAATGTAACTTATAATTATGTGAGTAAACAAAAACCAACTCGTGCAATGTCCTTCAAAAACACTACAATTTACAACTGTTGTGGTCAGGTGACTCCTTTATTAGAAAAATGTGTTTTCATTGCAGTTTTGCAAAATATGTCCTTTTTGATACACCTCAAAAACCACTTCCTTCAAATGCAAAAATTATTTTGTCGATAAATGTGAGGTTTTTCTTTAATTTCCATGTTTCCAATATGTAATTCCCTCACGAGTCCAGACACAAGTGGTTTCCTTGAACAGGTGAATCCATTAAAGTCTTATAGAAAACACAAGCAAAACAAAATAATTCTTATCAAAGTAAATACATTTATTGATAATAAACATTCATACTCACAATAAACAAACCCCATTGGCTGTACGCTGTCAAAGGAATTCGAGCTTTTGTTTTCTTTTTATTAAGCTTCGTTCCTTAATTGACGCTGATCTTCCCTATTTCATCATGAACTATCTATTCTTTTTAATCTTCTTTTTTTCTGTCCTCTACTTCTTAACTTAACCACAGCGCCATACAAAGGTGGCTTGTAAAACTACACATTATAGAATGATATAAAAGTTCAAAAGAAAATGTGGTGGTTAGATAATAGGCAAATTTATTGCAAATCCAATTTGCACAACTTCATAGTGAATGGAAACGCTGCCACTGACAATCTTGAGATATTTACTGAAAGGTTTAAAAGACAAAAAAACACTAATTTACCTTTTTTTTCTTATGGGAAGAGAAAATGTAGGAGACGGGGGAATGAGGATTTCCTGCAAAGAGCGGGAATCCACTTCCTCTGTTATTGCACAGCATTGGTTGAAGACTTAGAACAGCTACTCCCTACCCCACATTAAATCAAATAAGTTAATTAATAAATACAATCTCATATATTTCTGTGACTGCACATGCTGGCAGGATCTTCTTGACATTTATTGGAAGAGTAGGATTTGTGATTGTGTTTATGTTTATTTAAACAGCAGAATCTATTCAACCAAAGAAGGAAATATTTTCCCATGTTCATTTTTTTAATTTTTAAATTTCAAATGTGTTTTTGCAACTGAAGCTTTATTCAGCTGTAAAACAGAAATTCTTATACTACATTATATTAACTGAGAAGCAACTTCAAGAATTGAAATGTTGGCATTTTTATGCTCTCTTCATATTTGTGTCAAATGTGGGGAAAAAAGCAATTCAATTACATTGCAGTAATCAGGTTTAGACCAAATTTTCTTCCCATTAAATGCACACATGAATCCCAAAAGCACATTTACCCCATTTTAATCTCAGCATTTTTGTTTTTTGATCTGGAATAAGGAGTTTTCTGTCACTGCTGAGATGCAGCATCAGCGATGTTCGTTGCGTGTTTCTGCAGTTGCAATAGCAGCTGCTTCACAGCTGTCAGTGCAGCTGAGAGCTCCAGAGCTAAAGCAAGTTAACATGGTGGATGTCATATTTAACAATGCAGAAGAAAGATGCAATTCATGTGTAAATCGTCTCCTAAATGTACAACATACATTTGACATGTGAAGATATAAACAAACATATTAAGAACGGCACACATTTGTTCTCATCTCCTCACATCGGATACTGTCGGAATTAAATTTGCTACACAATGCTACAGAAAGAAGGGATTTAAGACAATATTGATCTTCTCCATACAGTACAATGGTCCTGTCCCATATGCAGAAAAAAAAACAGCATGATCCTACCACCCCCATGTTTCACAGTAGGGATGGTTTTCACCATTCTTCCACCAAATATAGTGAGTAGAATTAAGGCCAATAAGTTCTATTTTGGTTTCATCTGACCACATGAATTTCTCTCATGACTCCTCTGGATCATCCAAGTCAGGGATCTCAAACTGAATTTACCTTGGGGCCACTGAAGGTAGAGTCTGGCTGAGTCTCTATGCTGTATGGGGTTCCATTTGTGCCAAAAATATGTTTTTGCATTCACTGTCTATTTATTTGGTCCATTGTATGTGTCTTCTGAACAAGTTTATTGAACATGTGTTCATGTCTATGTACTACTAAGCAATATCTTCTGCATGTCCTGTGAAACGACAGGAGCTAACGACGCTAGCTGCCCACAGCTGCTCTTTATCTGTCGGTCAGCCAGATTTCCAATGGCCGATTTAACTAACAAGAGAGCTCCGCCGCTCTTGGTGCAGCAGGGACGACCTCCGCCGCTCTTGGCGCCAGCATCGCAGAGTGAGCTCCGCCGTTTTCAGCATCACATGGTGAGCTCCAATGCTCTTGGCATTATTTGGAGAAGCCAAGGTAGCTGATTAGGTCCACCACTCTCTGCGTCGCGGGGAGCTCAAACAGTCACATGGTGAGCTTTAACTCTCAAGCGTGTCACATGTTCAATGATGGGCGGGGTTTTTATACTGGAGCCAGATTATGCTGACATGAAACTTCTTGGACTCACACCATTTGACCAATCACAACATTTTACTGTAGTACCTCGTTTCAACCTGTAGGGGGCAGCATAGAGACAGTTTCAGACTATTATTTCAGGAATTAAACACATTCATTCATTCATTGTCTTGACCGCTTTGTCCCTTTCGGGGTTGCGGGGGTGCTGGAGCCTATCCCGGCTGCTGATGGGCGAAGGCGGGGTGTTCACCCTGGACGGTTCGCCAGTCTGTCACAGGGCCTTAATCACACATCCATTCCCTCTCACATTCACACCTAGGGGCAATTTAGAGTCACCAATGAACCTATGAAGCATGTTTTTGGACGGTGGGAGGAAGCCGGAGTCCCCGGTGAAAACCCACGCATGCACGGGGAGAACATGCAAACTCCACACAGAAAGGTCCCAAATCCCCCAGCCGGGATTCGAACCGGGGCCTTCTCGCTGTGAGGCAAGAGCGCTAACCACTGCGCCACCGTGCAGCCCAATTAAACACCTTTATTAGAAATTGTAAAAAGATAGACAAGGACCAACAGACAGCACTTTTAAAAATCCAATTTATAAAGGTCAACAGCCTAAAAAGTTGATTTAGGGTTTGGTTACCCTTTATTAAGATGGGCCTGAACAGGTGCCGGTCTAAGCAGGGGAACCTTCCATCCCATTGCACAATTTCAGACCATGATATCCTAGTATATAACCAGCGGTAACCATGAAAACGGTGGTCCTAGATCTTTTCAGGTCATTGACCAGCTCCTCCTGTTTAGTTCTGGGCTGTGTCCTCACCTTTCTTAGGATCAATGAGACCTCACGAGGGGAGATCTTGCATGGAGTCCCAGTCCAAAAGAGATTATAGCTTCTTCCATTTTCTGATCATCGTTTTTTACCAAGCTGCTTGGCAATTGCCCCATAGCTCTTTCCAGCCTTGTGGAGGACGGTGTTGTTCCTGGTGTCTTAGGACAGCTCTTTGGTCTTGACCATGTAAGTAGTTGGAGTTTTACTGATTGTATGAGGTAAACAGGAGTTGTAATTCAGCTAAAAACTTGGAAAAATGTGCTTCTAATTTAACATAATAAGTGGAGTGGAGGTGTACTATTTAAAAGTGGACTAACAAGTATTTAAGGATCAGAATTCCAGTTGGAGGACAGGTCTTCAAATACTTATTTGCAGCAGTAGCACACTAATATATTACTAAGAAAATAATACAATGTACAATGTGGACATCCACCTAAAATGAAAATCTTAAATATATACAGTATGTTGCAGTGCAAAAGTGGGTTTCCCATAGAAAATGACTCAATTAAGATACTCTTATATTTTATAAATGTTCATCACTTTCCTACTTGTTTTTGCTGTCCACCTCGCTCATAGGTAAACCAACAAATATATTTACAGTAGTTGGCCTGTAAACCAGGTAGGTATAAGAATGTGATTTTCTGCAGGCCATGTTTATTTGCTGTAAACTGTAGACAGCCATCTGGAGTCTGTTAGGTTTGCATTCTAGAAAGGGGTGGATGTCAGGAGCCTCAGAAAATGTAATATTTTCCCCGAGGAGAAAATGGAACATCTGAGTCTAATTCATCAGATTATACCTGCCAGCTGGGGAAATGGTAACATCCAAATCACCCAGGAGTTTTTCTGTGTAATTACTTTCACTTGTAATTTACATTTGTGCCTGCGTGTGTGTGTGTGGATTATAGCTCCAGTCATTGACTGGTTTTATTGCAGCATCAGTTTTTTTTTTGCAAAGCAGATCTTCTCTCTTCCTCTGCAAGTACTGGACAGACAGATCATTTCTAGGCTTTTTTAATCTTCTGGCTTTCTGAATAAATGGGGTATAAAAATCCAATAAAATCATGTTTTGGTGTAAAGTTCTATTTGAGTTCTTCAAAGGTATTACTATGGGCAAACATTTCTTCTTGTATTATTTTTGTTGCATCATGCTGTCGATGCGGGTGTTGCTTTGCTATTTTTTTGGTATTATTTCAATATTTGATATTTATTTTGCATTTGTGTGTTCTGTTTTTCATCTCCAGAGGTTGCAGAGGGGCATCAGCACAGAGCCAGCCTTCATGTGTAAGGATAAAGAATGTTTGTTTTTTTTTTGCTGTTCCAGCACTGACATCCTCATCATTTCAGGTAACAAAATACTGTTTGTCAAAAACGTAAGAAAAATATACCATGAAGCAACAAAAATGTGATGTAGCACTATCCTTTATTTAACTCTAAAGTTGTAACTTCATTGGTTATTATAGTTTTCAGTTGGAATTTTAGGAATCGTTTTGTATTCAATTTTTAAACATTTGATTTTTGTTCAAATTTTTTTTCTTTTATAACTTTTTTTCATTTTTTTGTTGGTTTTGTTCTGAATGCTTTGTTTATAAAGTACATAGGAAGAACAAAACAAACCCTTTTCAAATTACAACAGACAAAATGGCGCCTTCTGGTTTACGGGTCTAGTCAGGCAAAGCTGACAGCTGAATGTTATTTAACATAATTATACATAAATAATAAAAGGTAGCCTTTCTAATTGTAATGGAACATTTATGCAATATTTATTTTATAATTTCCTATCTAACGGTATTGATTTTTCTATCTTAGATCATTCACAAATCAAAATACAAATTTATAATATCCTCTAAAAGGTTAGAGGATCTATTGAAAATATCGACCTTTCATTTGAGCAGATGTTATTCTAACAGTTTCTGTTTTGGCTGACGTTATTAACACATATTTTAAGTGCGATCAAGCACAAAAATTGATAGAAATTCATGTTTGTCACACGTAGAATCTCCGGCAAATTATGCATACTGCTGCGTTGCTTGCATGGATTTTAATTGCTTCCAAGGCTAAATGTAGTTATTATTTTATGGTGTATTTTAAGGGATAATTGTAAAAACAGGAATGGTTTGGCACAGCCAATATTTTTAGGTGCAGCTATCAAGCCACGGATTTTAATGTAGCCACGAGGGGGCCCAAGCCAGGGTCTCATTGTGCCGGCCCCAAGCCCGGATAAATACAGAGGGTTGCTTTCAAAGTAAGAGCGTCCAAGACCAAAATTCAGCACTGGCTTCATGCATTTAGAAAATAACGTGCAAATGGTCACTTTCATATTTTTAGCAACAATTTTAAATTAATTTCATCCTTTTATACCTTTATTTTTCAGCAGATCGGACAAAGTTATGAACAAAGCAAAGTGGAGCAACGTTAGCTAACAGCAGCTCACTGACCACAGTAGAAAACATTGCAACAGTATTACGTTTTACTTTAATGTCAGAGACTTTTGTAGTTGAAAATAAAATACACACTAACATTATTATGAAAAACACAAACAATTTAAATGAAAAACACTTTTTTTTTTTTATTTAAATGCAAAGCGCTTTCATAAAGATAGAGGCTAGATAATAAGAATAGTTAATGCCTACCTTTCCCCGTTCAGGATGTAGCATCTGTCCTTACCAAATGAGGCAAGAAAATAAACTCCTACCTTAAAAAAAATAATTAAACTGAAATATTAAATTTACTTATTAAAATTGCTTTGAAAAAATAGCTGTCAGGGGAAAAACCTGTATAACCCTCAATGGATCAAGATTCAAATCAGCTGTGGGGTATCTGCTGAACCTTATAATGAGTTGATGTTTTTCTAAAAATTAATCGCTTAAATGAAAAAGTAAAAAGGAGATGGGTTATGTTAAATGCTGCATATTGTAGTTTAGCTGAGAAAGCTTGAGTTCTTATAAAAAATGAAGCAAGATCATAAACATTTTCTTTATTAATTAAAAAAAACAATTTTTGCAGGAAAAAAAACACTTAAAGGAAAAAAAATCTCTGCAGGCATTCTGTCAGGATTTAAGGTGTTTAAAGCTTAAAAAAAACAACAGAGGGATTTAAATGTAGTGAAAATACTCAGATACAGGATTTAGTCTGTTTTTTACCAGCCTGCCCTTCACTCTTCCCCTCCGCTCCCTCACAGCGGGCACAACAGAAAAAGCTCAGGTGTTAAAAAAACATGAACAATGAATCACTGCTGCGTCCCAGGAAACGTGGCGGTGTGACAGTGAGCCACCGCGCCTAATGCCTCAGAACCAGCCTTGTCAAATGTGTTTGGCAAAATGTACCATGCCAAGAAGCTGTTTTTGTTTTGTTTTTTTTAGATCCCGTCATTCCCTTATTTTCTCCCGGCTGCCAGTGTGATTCCTCCCCGTTAGCATAATTCCTCTGACTTGACCAGCGTGCTGCTGGTTCCATAATCAAACCCCCGGAGGTCATAGCCTTTTGACAGGTTGTCGTTTGACACCCTGATATTTATTTCCCCTCCTGCCCTCTGGGCAGCTCATCATTCTGTGTATCATTCTGAATGCAGCAAATGTAGATCTTGAAAACACATTTTAATGCTCTAAAAGGGTTGAAACATTAACTTTAAGAATTCTGAAAATGCTTAAATGTTCATTTGATGAAGTATTGTTATTTTGAATGAACCCATTCAGCTTTTTTTTTTTTTCTCAAGAGGAAATTCTTGCTGGTGATTTCAAGGTTTCCTCTTTTTTTTCCAGGCTGAAAAGACGATTCAATGCAACATTTGACTCCCAGCCAGCTTCTTTTTTTTTTATTCTAACTTGGCCAAATGTAGGTATTTCTGTGTTCCCTGAAGGGAAAACCAAACACGCAGCTCAATACTTCTATCTGAGGTGTCAGAAGGGGAGAGTGTTGTGAATCATCTGTGCCAAACAATGGCTTCTGTTCTTGTCATCCTGGAAGCTCCACAGATTTAGCATAAGCAAGTGCAGTTTAAAATAAATGTTGAGGCAGAGCTTCACAGTGGGCCGGCAGACACCAAAACTTGCATTTTCTATCGTATTTGTTGCTGAAAAATGTCCCACAAGGGTACCTGTCTGTAGCCTCTTATTTACCTTATTTCTCAATGTGAATCCCTATTTCTATGTTCTTTTTTTAAAATTATGTTTTTAAGATAGGGCTGGGCGATAAAACGATAACGATATATATTGCGATAGACTTTTTTATCAATAGAAGAATGAGTCTATCACGAAAGACTTTTATTTTAATGGGTCAGAAATTGATAATCGCCTTTTTTCTCCTCTTTAGTGAGTAAAACAGTTAGTTACCAGAAAATTTTGTATCTAGTTATGTTTATTAGCCCTCATTTTGGTTTTTTTTTTTGGACCTTTCCACCTACTTTGTCTGCACGGAAAGTAAACAAACGCTCATTAAGACCCCATAGCGCCACGGTCACTTCTGCTAATCTTCTCCGTGTAACGTTTAGTTTCGGCTGATAAAAATAGTGGAACATCTGGGTTTTTTTTTTTTTTTACTGGAGCCAGTCAGAACTTGAAGACAAACTCGCTGCACTTATAAAAACAACCAAAAGTTTAATAAAAATGTTGATTTGGTGACCGAGATGTGGCATAGCATGATGCTAATGCTAACTAGCTGTGGCGCCTGATATAAACACTGAACAGTTTACAGTCGGACAATATTTTCACTGACCGGTGTTTTAAGACGTGCCGGATAAATACAACAAAATTAATTCATAGGAAATTAATAAAAAAAAAAACAAAAAAAAAAAAACAATTTTTAATGTAATGACATAGCCTACTTAAATTCACTGTGTACTAGCAGCGGGTGTTACACAAAAACTTCAACCATGTCAGATGTTTTTTATGAACCTCCTTCCCTCATGGGAGCGCTCCAGCTAATGTCAATGATATATAATAACAATATTCCAAATCTTTGTTTTCAGACTGTTTTTTGTTATAATTACATATAAATGTAATCACTTGGAGACAGAATTAGTAAATCTCTGGTAAATCTCTCAGGTTTTTTTGCGTTTGAATTTGAGTTTACAGTTAGATGACAACAGATACATGTTCATACAATTTATAAAATAGTTCTAGGGAATTTATTTTTCTTTAAATACATTTTTAAAAAAGTGTAAAAAGTAAAACACCTAAGATATTTATGTGTAAAAATTTTTGCCTTCATTCTCAGTTTAGCTTATATATATACTGTATATATGTATCCTGTATATGCATGTGATTACACATTTCTTTTTTGAACTATATAGAGCATTCAAATTTGACAAATATAGCTATATGGTGATATGTATCGTTAACGTCTGATATGGAAAAAACTATATCAAGATATAATATATATATATATATATATATATATATATATATATATATATAGACGTGGACAAAATTGTTCATACCCCTCAGTTAAAGAAAGGCAAAACCCACAATTCTCACTGAAATCACTCAAAAAAAATAGTTGCATGATTTTCAGTGCATCTGTTATGTTAAAAGTATGATGGAAAATGAATATTTCAATCTAAACAACCTCCTAATGATTACAAATCTCTTTTTTGAGCTGCAGAGCGTTCAAATTTGACAAATATATGATTTATGTGGTGATATATATCGTTATCGTCTGATATGGAAAAAACTATACCAAGATATAAAAAATTCCATATTGCCCAGGCCTATTTTAAGACTCTGTAAAGTCTAAAGAATACAAAAGGTAATTAGAATATTTTATTTTTTAGGAACTTTTTGGAAGTTTTACATGTCAGAGGAGTTTCTAAATGAAAGTTAAACGCTCTTCTGCGTGTTTGTGCTTTGGCGTGTCCCCTTATGCTCCCAAACGGATCAATAGAAAAGCAGCAGGGCGCCGTGAGGCCTGCATCTGATCTACCTGCTCCTCCTTTCTCCTCACTGTTTAATTTGACGCCTAATTTAGCAGCTGCTCTGGAGCTCCTGCAGCCTCTCTTTAGTTCTGTGACCTTTACGAAAGCAAAGCACAGACACGGGATGTGCTTAGTTCTCCCGGCAGCCTGTAAAACCTTTACAAGCTTTTATAAGCTGCTATGAATCAGAACCGCATCAGCAAAGCCCGATGATCTCAGTCAGGACTTCTCTTTTTGTTTTTCTACGAGTGATGACTGAAATGTGATCAGTCCTGATCTTTATCTACTGCTTTAATAATGCCGTGTAGCTTTTGTTTCCAGTGGTTTCTGAAAATATCATAGATGAAGGGATATCGATTGAAACAGAAAATTACCCTCCCAGTGGTGATGATGCTCATGATGATTTAGTAACATATTCAAAGCTGATAGAAAAAAGAAAAACTGAATGAAAAAAATTGTATCTGTTATCCTGTGTGCACATAATGATAATCAAATGAGTGTAAATAGCTGAAAAATGTATACTATTTCCACCAATAAGAAGTTTTTGACAGAATCTATCAAACTAATTCAAACTTGCAGAATAATTTTACAACCCTTAAAATATATCCTAACACAAATAAAAGGTAAGCTTCAAAATAAATTGCAGGAGAAAGGAGAGTTTTGAAGACGGAAGCCTGAAGCACGAATGTATGTGTTTTAGGTGTTCATGGCTTTTTTTTTTGTGGGGGGGGGTCCACATTTTAGGGGCATCGTAAGTGAAGGTGCAGCTCCTTGTGGAGGAGAGGCAAACAAAAGAAACAGTGGGAAGAATGGGAGAGCAGGATCTAAGGGAGCAAGAGGAGGTGAAGGTGTGAGGGAGAGTAGATACGCTGCAAAAACTGAATCTTAAAAATAATAAAAAGAATCTTGTTTCAAGGAAAAAAAATGTCATATTTTCTGTCTTGGGAGAAAAAAATCTTGTTAAGAAAGTTTTTCAAAAGCAAACTGATCGTAGTTTGTGAAAACATGTCTTAATGGCTAGAAGCTTTCCTAAATTGGGTTCTTGGTAAGACCTTTTTTTTCATTCTGTCTGCAGTTTTTTTTAGTTTAAAGAAAAATCTTTCAATGGGGTCAGAATAAAAAAAATGAATAAATAAGTAAATTCTGAAGGAGACTGAAAGTCTGTGCATATCTAATGATGTAAAACAGCTTTAAAAGTTTTAGACGAATTTAGTGAAAGTTCTGAGGCAGGACAAAAAAAAAAGAGGGAGTTAGAACAATCAATGGGAGAAATGAAAAGTGGAATCACTGCAGTGGGAAGTGTCAGACACTAATAGAGGAAAGGCGAGGCAGGAGGAGGAGGGAGAAGGAATCTGAGGTCGGAAAGAATCAGTATGGAGATTGAGGCAGAATCAGCAGCTGACGGGAGATCATTTGTAATTTTGATCAGAAAGCGACAATGTCGCTGAAAAGCTGATTGGAACTGTTTCATTCAGATTGATGAAGTCAGGTAAAAATGATGCTGTGAAGAGACAATGTTCTCAAGAGTTTACAGAAAAATAAAAGTTTGTGAGGAGAATGTAAGGTCACGTTCTGGTTTTTTAGACTTAACTTTCTTTCAAAGACGTCTCATTTCTTTGTCTACTGTGGCTTTGAATAGCATTTCCTACTTCCCTCACTTGGTGTTTTTCTTGCAGATTTATTTGGCCTACGACTATTGATTGTATCAAGAGAATTGGATGGTGTAACTCCACCCCCCTCACATTCCAAACAGGAAGTGTTCGCTGATCCCAAAGTCAAAGGCTATGTCCTGCCCCCCACCCCCCACTATATATAGTGAACTATATAGTGCGCTCGCCATTTTGTAGTGCTGTCCGAAAAAAACAATTTCAAAAACGAGTAATTTCCCAAAAGTCTTTGCAAAAAACTCACGTAAATCGATGATCACTACATTAGTGAATATAGATCACAATGCATTGCGCTCAAACAATCTTTGCCAGAAAAACATGTTTAAATGTAATTTTTAATAAACCATACACATTTTCATCACCAGAACACAGTGGAGTCACAAATAGATGTGAAATGTTCGTGTTGATTCCATTTTCACTTTGTGAAATCAGTGACGTCATAACCGGCGTTAAGAAAAACAAAGGAAAAGTAGAGAGCATTTTGACTGAATTGCTTTTAAATTCCAGGGCATTATATGCTCCCGCACTATAGTTTTTTAGTAGTTATGGATTAGGGAGGGAATTTAGGCATACCCTTGTGCGACTAATAAACTATATAGTGCAGTACTATCTCACTATCTCAATACTCACTACAATTTTTTTTAACAGCAAATACGACATAATCAATTTTATGAGGTGAATATCTAATCAAAACAAGCATTTTATGACGTCTATTTATGACTCCATGGTATCCTGATATTGAAAATGTGGATGATTTGTTAAGAAATTACAGATAAACCCTTTTTTGTTTAAAGGCAATGCATTGTGGCCTATATTTACCAATATAGTGAGCATCGATGTACACTGTTTTTTTTGGAAGGACTTCTGGGAAATTTCTAGGACACTCGATTATAGATTATAGAAATGATAGATTTGGACAGCACTACAAAAATAGTGAACACACTACATAGTGGATAGTGAAGGAATTCAAATATAGCCTAAATCCAACTGACTTCTATTGAGAAATAAACAGCTATTACTCATTCTATTTGTCAGAATAACCATTCCTATTCTAATATCTACTATTAATATCTTCTTGCTAATTGTAATTGTTTATTCCATTATGTTTTTTTTCTGTATAGCAAGTATTATAAATCATAAACTGACCAATCAGGTGCCTCAATTAAAGTATAAGAATCTTTGGTCCTACATCGACCATTCAAAATGCTTGATGGACAGATCCCCCTGAGCCGACTGTCAGTGGAAGGGGCGTGGCCTTCCAACAAGCTCACTCCTGAATGGTGAGAGTGGTTGTCATAGAAACGATGACTCAGACCAACTCGGACCAATCACTGCTTACTAATGCCGTGTGTCTCCAACATGGCAGTGTCAGTGTGGCGACTGTACTGTCTTCAATGTGGAGCAGCTACTTCAAACTAAGAGTTTATGTAAACATGTGTAGAAGTGTGTTTCGATTTGTTTCATCTTCCTCTTTATCATAATTTTCCAGTTTTGCCTTTTTCAGCTGGTTTGTTAGATTATTTCTGGGATTTCTTTCATAGCGAGGCCCTCATTTTTATACACTTACTCCTCCGTTTGGAATATTTGCAGGAATACTCAAGTACTCAACATAAGAAGATATTACATTTAGTTCATTCTTTGTGGAAAATCCTAACTAATAAAATAAACACGGCTGTGCTTTGTTTTTGTTTTTGGAACTATGAATCATTCTGTCAGTGTGATATCTCACTCTCATGGTAAACTGCTAAATTTAACTAACCCACTTTTATTCAGGGGGTGATGAGTTCTGCCATTTTGATCCATCCATAGCCTGAAGAATGTAATGCACCAACAATTACACACTCAACACCAGCAGGAGTGCATCTTTTTTTTTTTTTTTTAACAAACTCCAAAGTCTGCACCTTTTGTTTTCAGACATTGTTCTTGGAGGTTGCAGATCTTTCGTGACATAATTCAAAGGCTACATGAACAATATAGTCCTGGACGTTTAACTGAAACAGCACAGGCTGTTGCAAGTGTTGCATACAAAGGTCTCCTGCATAGCAGCTTGAGAGACCAGACGCAGCCAGTTTGAAGTTGTTCTTTCAACATTCATGGAATTTCATCACCAGGACGGTTCACTCAACAGGAACGCAGCAGCGCCTTTGATCCTCGTCTCCACACGCCGAACAAAGATATTACAGGCTGACCGACCATGTGGCACTTTTTATTCAAAGGGACTCCTTCATCTGCTCTTGAGGTGCAAACGGAACGAAGGAGGTTCAAGTAAATGCATCTTGGATCATGAATAAAACTAACTAAGGTGGGAAACGCAGCCCTATTGTTAGATAATGATGAAGAGGGGAGAAAAGCACTAAATAATTGTGTGATAGTTGGAGAGGCATGCTTTAAAGTAATCCTTTTATAAAATAATTAGAAACATTGCTGGACTAAATGGCAAAAGAGGCAAGAGGCTTTCTCTAATTGCCTTTTGGGTCAAAAAGGTGATTCGCACTCTAAGAGCAGAAGGAATCAGAAAAGTCAAAAAATCTTATTATTTTTGGTCTTGTTCTTTCATTTTTTTTAACCACCTCAAGTAACCAAGTTTGTGCCAAGACCAATTATTTCATATTGCTTAACTCTTTAGTGACAAACATGATTTTCTTCTGATCTTTTTTCAAAGTATTCCCCTTGTGGTCTTTTAGTTAAATTTAAGTTGTTTTTAGTCCAAATCAAAAAATCTGTGTTGTTTTCTGGGACATAATTTCTGTAGAGCGACAGGAGTTCATTAGAAATTTGATGTGGACAGCAGTTTGAGTGCGCCCTACTTCCCGTCATCCATTTGTTTACACTCTCTCCTGCTAGCTAACAGTCCCTCACAACCCCAACCTAACATTAACGGGCAGCAAAAATGGTGTGCAATATTGGAGAAAACCAGTCGGACAGTTTGGAGCCGGATCCCAGCTCGGACGAGGAAAACAAACACGTTCATGGATCTATTTGTCTAGAAGCGGATTTATCAGAATAGAGTGGAGAAGGAAGCTTGTGGCCCCACTATATTTTCTAAGTAAAAACTATAATTTTTTTTCATTGATATTTTGTCACTCTTTCCTGATTCACAACAATTTAAATAAATAAATACTCAGAAATTTTAATTTATTTTATTCATATATCAGAAAAATGCCCCCAAAACATATTAACAACTACAATTTTCGTCAGAGTGGGTCTTTAAGTCCAGCATGCTTGTCCAATGACAGTCTGTTCGTTTTGGCTTCATAAGTCCGGTTTACCCTTCAAGGGATGTTAAATGTGTCACTGTCCCACTCCAACCTCCCCCCTCCTGTTTCTGCGTCCTTCACTTAGCAGGAGAAATGTAAGAGTTCATGTGCTTTCCTGTTAAATAAAACTTCACTCATAGATTTTCCAATCTTCAAAATAATTTTTGTTTTCAATCTCCAACACAACTTGGAATTAAAGTTGCATTATGATATTATCTTCGCATTGAGACTGTGTGAGTTTTACTCACACATTCTTTTAGACATTATTGGCTGGAAAGTCTAGACCAGAGGTGGGCAAATTACGACCCGAGGGTCCTTTAAACTATTTAATCTGGTCTGCCAAACTGGAATAAATTATATCCATTGTTTGTTTTGTTGTTTTTCTGAATTTCTTGTGTAATTTCTGGGTTGAACAGACTAACTCCAACAGCACACGAACACAGCATTTCTGTAAGCTTGTGTTGTTGCTTGTGCCGCTTTTCTCCTTCAGAATCTGCTGGAATTACGTGTTAACAATTAAAAAACGACAGTAAATTAAAGGACAAACACAGGAGCTTACATTTAGATAAGGTTCAAATTTATGGATTTACCCCTTCAGTCCTCAATCGAACACAAAGGCTCTGACTTCTTTGATTAGAAAATTATTGATCATGGCACTATCATGTTTTGGCTGATCCAAAAAAACAAAAAAATATCACATCCACTTGGATTGTCCACAAAGATCAGCTGATCCCTCTTGGGCTAATGGTCATAATTGCAATATATTATCATTAATTGAAATGTATGCCCTCTGATTCGCTTCATTTCTCATCCATCAGAAATTAAGAACTATAATTTACATTCTAATAACATTTAGAGTCAAAAGCTTCAAATTTTCTCCTCTAATGAAAGTCAAGCAGCCTTCCTTATTTTATGCTTTACAGAGTTTTCCTCCATCACACTGATCAGTATTCCTCCCAACAGTTTTCACACAAACCCCAATCTGAACAGTTGTGTGTCTATTTTGTTCATTCAAACACTTCCTACTTGTTCTCAGACATCCCTGCAGGCAAACAGCAGATATCTAGGCTAGGTAAAAGCAAACCCATCATTCAAAGAGAGTTACAGAACCTCATTTCCTCCCAGAGGAGACACAGCACTGTGTTCTGTCCAAACTCCCACTTCCTTCCGGTGATGAGTTTTCATCTAAACCTGAACCTGAAGACACACAGGAGCCATTACTGGAGCTCTCCCTCTCCGAGTCTGGTTTTAAAAATCACACAGTTTGAATTAGCGGTAGCTTAGCGCTAAATGAAGTTAGCCGTCAGCCCTTCTGTTTTCTTGAATGTGGAGCATGAATCCACACAGTCAAACAATTATTGAGTTCACAAAATGTATATTTAAAGACCCACTCCACTTTTTAAAAAATATATATTTACAAAGAGTTCCCAGTTGTTTATAATTATCCCATTGTTAGCCCCCCAATTTTTTTTTTTTTTTTTTTATTCCAGGTAAATCGTATCTGCAGAGCAGCAGTAGCTCATTAGAAATCCTCCTCGGGAATTTCATGACTGTTCCATTGCTGAGAGCTCTCTGTTTACACCCTCTCTTGCTAGCTTACAGCCCCCAAGCTATCTAGTGGTCTACAAGTGGATGCATCAGAACAGAGCAGAGAAAGGAGCGTGTCCCGCCCAACATATTTTTGACACCACAAACACCATATTTTTCTAATGTCATTTTTTTCTTTTGCTCCTGATTCATAATGGTTTTATAAAGAAATACTCAAAAAATGGCATTTTAAGCTTATTTTTTTTAAATAAATTTTCCTCCATCATGAGAAAAATGCCACGAGAAGATGCTAAAAACAAGATTTTCATTAGTGGAAGTCTAAATGTATCAAATACGGACTCATAAAAAAAAAACTTAAATAGTATAAAGGGATCAAATATGATCCAAACTAGTAAAAGCGAGACACACATATCCTCTGAATGCCTTATTATCTAGTTAGCGTGAGCCTGATTACACCCACTATTTATTTATTTATTTTTTTTAGATGTTGAAATTGACTCCTATTCACGTACAGTGGCAGCTGTGTTGATTAAACTGAAGGATTTAAGTAACCTCTGCCTACATTCGTATCCATGAAATACATTCAGTCGGGAAGACTTAAATTTTTCTTCTTTTTCCCTCCAAAAAATTATGAATTAAAAACTTTTTAAAAGAGGGCTAGCCTACCAGTTGCCATCAAATTTATTACATCAAAAAAATCCAATAAAATGTATATTACTGTCAAAATAATGATTTGATTTTTTTTTAATTATCATTACTTCTAATTATGCACATTAGCTGCCACTTAAACTTTTTTTTACACAATCCATCATCATCATCAACTTTATTAACAAAATTTAAAAAAATGAACAAAACATCCATTAAAAGCTTAACATTAAAAACAGTTTAAAAAATAAATATGTGAATAAAGATATAATTAAAAAACGAAGGTAAATACAAAAAACTCAAAAAACTCAAATGCCTAGTAATAAAAATGAGATTTAAGTTAAATATACATATATATATATATAATGCATAAGGATTTATATAAACTGAAAACAATAATTTCAAAAACTCTTGCAATAAAAACTAACTGAAAGGACTTTTTTCTGGAAAAAAAATTAGATTAAACTATGTAAGAGATAATGCCCGTTGCAGTGGGCATTATCAGAAATTATCGCACTTCATGGAAGCTTGAACCATTCGACGCAAAGTGAACAGTTCAGGCTTTATTTCTGATAATGCACAAATTGAAGGGCATTACCCTGCTTATACCTTTTTTAACAATAAATGGACCATTTAATGCGAGACCCGCCTTGTTTGTTACCATGACAATATGCCACTGAGCTGGCACCGACCTCGACTGAAGCATCAAAGGAAACAACATATTTGAAGATTGTCATGATAGGTTAAGAGTTCACCTCTTACCACTTGTTTTTGTCCAGATGATGAAGCAAAAGTTCGTTTTATAGAAGCCTCCGCAGTGATACAGAACATTTGGGCTTTGTGACCGGAACTTCTTTTTTAGGTATGGGTTATCACTTTTCAATCCACACCCAGCAGCCAATCAGAATCGAGTATTCATCTGAACCATGGTATAAAAAATATAAAATTGTGAAAACTAGAAAAGTTCAAGATGTGCAATGAATTCTAGATTCTTCTTTCTGAGTCTTCATTAAACAACTTTCTGCACCACAGAAACAAATCAATTTAAAATCAAAAGACAAATGGGCGACAGGTAAAAAAAATACTTTTATTTCCACAGAATGAAAAATCATTAATTTAACAGTTCATTTTATTTCATGTGATTTCAAAACATTAAAAAAGCCCCACCGTTCCATCAGAACACCAAACCAAACATCACCCCACGCCCTCGATCATTCCCATACAGCAGCCTGAGGAATGGCAACCTGAGCTTTACATCCCTCCATAGTGTGCATTAGCTAATGAGGTTGAGCAGCTGAAGTAACAGATCTTTTTTCCAGATAACCACTCACATGTCCTGCAGATACACATCATCTGACAGACTTCCTGAAAGCACCTTATTAGATCACAAAGAAGAAAAAAAAAAGGCATTCATTAAAGTTAGGCACCTATTTTGGAAAAAGTGGGTTTTCTTTTTGAAAAGTTAGAGATATAAAAACATCCAATTCCTATAAAACGGATCATGAAGACGTTGTTACTCTACATTATGAACCGTACAATAGCATAAAGAGATTAACCAGACATGCTGGTTATTCTGATGAAGAAAAACGTTTAAAAAATAGATTTAAAAACTTTTTACAAGACTTAAAGATGTAATGCATTTTGAAGATGCATTTTTAAATTCGAAAGTGGACTTTAGTGAAAAGGTAATTTTCTGTGACAGACTTTGTTTTATTCCACTGGTGTTTTGCATCATTTATTTAAAAAAAAAAAATGGAAAAAAAAATCTTATTTAAACAGGTTTACTTGACTTTGGGCAGGAGAAGTGTTTGTAAACGAGATCAGAAGTTTAAATCCATTTATGTCGGTTTCAATGGCATTCTGCGTCAAGACGAAGTGTTTTTGTTCCTTAGCAGAGACTGGCTCCAGAGGCTTCTTTCATAAGTTAGAAAAAATCGTCCAGAAAATGGTCGTTCACATTCATGCAAAGCACAGAACGTTGAATCCACCGTTAAATATTAAAAAAATCTCTTTTCTTGGTCAGATCGAATGATCCAAAAGCCTCTCGGTGTTGTCTCTTGTTCTGTGGCACAGTTTGAGTGGAAATGTCAGCGTTTTCCCCCGTGTGCACGGCGCCTCAGAGGTTACCTGGACGCGTCTGGAACGAGGTTTTTAAACCATCGAGCCACAGCTCCGTCCACCCTCAGCACTAACATGACTCCGATCAGCAGGAACATGCTGCTCATCAAGAACCCAGACACCTCGAACATTAACCTGCAAAAAGACGAAAAGGTTTCAACAGAAATCCCCTGGAAGTAATCAACAATAATTAAAAATAAAGAAGAATTATGGTCATTTCAAGCTTCATTTAACTGCAGCCACTAGAGCGTACAGTCAAACTGGTGATTGGAAGTTACACTTCATATTCTGAAAAGCCTTTAATGTTTATGTGAAGTGGAAAATCCATTCGGGCACTTACTTGGGTGCAAAAACCTTCCAGACCATTAGATGCCTCCTGAGGATAGCTGCAGCGCAGACTGAGGAAAAGACCTTTGATGGAAGCAGAAAGGATGAATGGAAAGATGCACAAATCACAGCAAAAATAAATAAATAAATAAAAGTAAATATGCATGAATTGAACTCCATTTAAAAGGCTCAATGGGAGCTTTGATTTCTCTTTCCGAGATATCTTAATGCTTATTATGCAACGTTCACGAACATGCATTTTTGAGGACGCATTTAGTCTGTCGTGATCACACTGAATGAGCAGGGAGGGGCTTCTTCCTCGTTTTCTTCTGTTTTCTAGCAACTGCACTAGTTTGGAAGACAATGGTGAGGACTGTTGAAAAATTTTAGTCCAGGCGTTTTCTTTTAAAGAACTATTCCGATATATGAAAGACTTGGAGGCCTAGAATTCTGCCCGATCACGAACCACTATTATAAATTTATCCTCCATTTAGTTGGCACTTGCATGACTTAAAAGGGACGCCACAGTTAAATCAGTAGTGTCCGAGTCCCTGATTGGCCAAAGTTTGACTTGGTTTAACTTTCAACACACATTTAGTGTTTTGTACTTGAGCGTAAATGACGTGATGTTTGAAAGTGGGAGTTTCAGACGTGGATGGCTGAAATACACAGACTATTGAAGGTAGCTTTCATTGAACGTGCACTTTGTACCAAGAAAATCATCCTGAAGAATGTGGTGATTGGAGCACGTGGCCCTTCTAAACACCCACAGAGCGGAGAGGCTTAATCAGCCCACCGGCCGCTCCGATCTGTGGGTGTTTAGAAGGGTCCGGCGCCGCCTGCTCTCCCCCTGACTGGTGACCAGCGGTTGGGACAGAGTCCTGTGTTAGAGGTGCTTTCAGGGGAGGTCCTGCAGTTCAGGAAAATAATTTTATTTTTTAAGAAACAAGTGTTTTTAAAACATCAATTTATTCCTCTTTTTTTAATAATAAGGCACATCTGTTTAAGAAAGTAGAAAAATGTCAACTTTCAGATATTTTTCCTAATCTAAGTTCAAAGTGGTCGATAAGAAAATTCTAATGACCCAATAGTCTAGCAGCATTGAAACAAATCACTTACGGACAAACAGTCTCGCATCAGATGTTTGTGTAACTAAGTTCTGAGTGTGTGTAACAAGTGATTTGTGCGTAATTTTTAAAGATTTTTGTGTGTAATTAGTTTCAAGCCGTTGTAATTTCAATGTGTGCGTGTGTAAATTGCATTTTTTTTTATTTTGTAATTTTTATACTTATGCACATAATGTACTATAGGAGTTACAAATCAAGAATATGCACACAATAATCCAAAGTTACAAACAAATAAAGAATTACGAACACACAAATTGGAGTGAGTCTATTTTTCTCTCCATAGAAAAAGGTCATAGAAACTTGCGTATGAGTTTTGAAAGCGGAAATCCAAATCGCACTTTTACTTTTCAGAGGAACGGTCACTTAAACGCGGGTTGTGTGAACGTAGCTTTAGATGGCAAACGAGACAATATTTGGGAGCGTCAAACCTAAACGGAGTGAACTCTGTGTGGACAGACCTGTGCTCCGTGAATAAAGAGGTAGCGTGCAGAGAGCTGCAGGAGTGAGGAGCTGAACTGATGAGGGTTTTCTCTGAGCCTCATCTCCATCACAGCGTCGCCCACTTCTTCTCCACAAGCTCTGCCCCCACTGCTCCCCCTCACTTCACACACCAGAGGCCAAAACAGCAGCAGAGGACACCCCACTGTGGAGAGTTAGGACACATTTCAACCAATCAGCTCAATTCAAGCAGGACTGAAGCTTGGTAAATGTCTTCACATTATGTTTGCATCTTTTTTCAAAGACAAAAGAATTTTAACGGCTTTTCAAAATAAAAGATACCTGCAAATAAGATGTGTGAGGCAAAAGTGTTGAGAGTAACTAGTGAGGCAGGTAACAGAGTGCCTGTGTGGCCGTCGGGGAATCCCACAAAGGCAGCACCCCACTGGATGGAGGGGAAAGTGGGCAGGTGACCAGTGGCGTGGAAGAACTGGGTGGCTGCCAGGGACCACAACACCACCGGAGTCCAGGGCACATGAAACCCACCTGACGGAAGCAGAAAGATCCATTAACCCTCAGTATTCTCTGTCATTGCCAATGCGTTTCTAATGGCGCCGACACGCTAGTAGCAATTGAATGTTTCAAAAAAGCTTCTAGCTTTAAAACAAACATGACCATTATGACTAGGGATGCAACAGATCACTGTTGCAGGAGAAAGCCGCTACTCCGTCTATAATGGGGACATGTGGTTATGGGATGGCAGTATGGCAAGCAAAAGGTATCAAAAATCACCAGGATAAGCGGTCAGGGCAAAGCCTCGCCTGCACATGTTCTACGAGTAATAATTATTATTTGAAAGATTTAAATATTCCCCGTTTAGTTTTAATAAAACAATTAATACCAAAAAATAATTTTCAGTTCAATTTTTACTGTTTTATTTAAGATTTATTTTGAAAATGGGGGGTGGGGAAAGATATGTTTTTATTTTAGAGGGTGCTCCAGATAAATTTGGCATTTTCAAGCATTATTTTCTCAATTTTTTTGTAGATTTGATCTCAAGACATGTAAATGTAATCAGAGACTATATGATTTAGCATTTTGTTTGTGTTCAAAGATGTTTTGTTTTTATGAATAGGACTCAATGAGCAAATGCTTTATATGTGTCTGAGTATATATTTGTTTTGAAGTACGTTCTATATCTTTTATCAAATATCCGTTTTAAAGCTTAAAAAAAATAATTTTAGGCTTTTCTCTCATTGATCTTTTTGTTTTTATTGATCCAAAAAATTATCTGAAATGGGAAATGATTTGAATAGTGAGTTTTGTGATTTGTTACACCCCTAGTTAAGACAAACGGTGACACAATTTGGACTAAATCAAATGTTCCTACATATTTTTTCACATAGTTTTTGCCTTGTTTTCTGATTTATCCTTTTTTATTTGGTCTTTACATTTTAGATTTTTTTAAATAAACAAAAACATTTTTAAAACTTGAAATTTATTACTCAAAATTATTTTTTTTTCTTTCCACTGTTTTTTTTTATTATTATTGTGCAACAGAAAAAAAAAATAGCGTTAAAAAAAGAGGCTGCGTTGTACTAAAAAACATGGGCATCAAGCAAAGCAAAAAAGATGTTCAAGGTAAATAATTTAGGTAAACCGCAAAATAGTGAAGATGCTCAAAGAGGCTCCACACTATTAAGGGTTAAGTTAGAAATAAAAGGCAAAATTTGGAACATATATTGAAATTTATCATAAAACAGTCAGTTTACACAGGAGCAAACACTTTGTAAAAAAGAGAATGTTAGTGGTGAAATCTAATGACCATTTATCGTGTTTGTGTCCGGTCTTTTCTGTTGCTTTTCCTCTTTTTAGCCTGTTTCCATGCGAGTATGAACATCTTACCAGAGTAAGTTCCCTGCAGGCCACACAGCGTGCTGGAGGAGGCATGGATGTGCAGCAGAGCTGCCATTTCTAAAAGCAGCAGGAGGAAAGATGCTGCCATGCCCTCTGGGTGCAGCAGCAGAAGTCCCACTCCCAGCAGGCCGCAGAACAGCAGCAGAGGGGCAGAGTACACCGTCCCCAGGCCGTACGCCTCCACCGTGGGTCTGTTGGGCGCCTCGGTGGCTCCGCTCAGCTCGCCGTCATCCAGCGAGCGGCGCATGTGCTGGTAGATCTGGGGGATGAGGTGGTGCAGCTCGGCCTGGGGGCTGATGCCGGTGCTGGCTCGGTAACGGGGCGTAGGCAGAGCGGGCGCTCGGGAGGAGGCGGCGGCTCGGGTTTTCACAAACACGGTGATGGGGTCCAACCAGATGAGGGACAGCCCCAGCCCTAAGAGGCAAAAGGCGGCCCTGGGGAGGGCCAGCTGCGCCACGCGGATCAGCTCGGCCAGATTCCTAAAGCTGTCCTCTGACGTGGCGCTCACAGCCCAGTGGAGCCCCAAGCACACGGACAGCAGCGGGAGGATCCAGCGGGCGGTGAACACCGTCCCGCCGGAGGAGTTCAGGTTACCGTAGTGGCACAGGAAGCGCCTCAGCAGATAGGTGAAAATGCCGAGAGAGATGACGGACAGGACGTAGTGCAGGTTCTTTAGCTGGTTGTCCTGCATTCTGGAGAGGGGGTAGAGGAAGGATGAAGGCTGGCAGGAGCCCTGCTCCTCTCTGCACCCATGGAACGACAGGGAGAGGTACAGGGTGCAGATGAGTAGTCCCACACAGCCTAGAAGGGTGGCGCTTTCCTTCCGGACCGTTGACGGGGACAGAGCAGAAGGAGGCAGCAGTCCGGCAGACTTTAGCGGGTCGGGGCTCGGAGGCAGAAGCCGACCGTTCCAGTTCAGCTGAATGGGAATATACAGAACCAGGGAGAACACCAGGAAGGTCACGACCCGGCCCTCGGCGATCACGTAGCTGTCCGATAGCAGGGAGGCGCAGCGAAGGAGAGGTATCAAGAGAGGAGCAACGAGGAGGCGACGCGGGGTCAACCACCGGGAGAACTTTGATGCCTTTGTCCCGTTCTTCGAAACCGTCACAGCGTTAAGTCGCCGGGCCCTCCAGAAGAAGAGGAGCTCCGAACTGAAGGCGCCAGCTGCCAGGCACCAAATCCCCTCCACGTAGCCCTGCATGAGCAGCTGAGCGGCGCCCACCACCACCCCCACCGCTAGCGCCAGAGCAGTTGGAGCCTTCAGCCCCACGCCGCTCTCTTTGATCAGCACCTGCGACAGCTCAGACAGGACCAAACACATCAGGCAGGCCAAAGCCAGGATGGCTAACCCTACCGCCATCTTGACGGGGTTGAATCTGGCCCAGGTGGCCCGGCAGGTGTCCCTGACAGATGTGAGGTAGGCCTGCAGAGAGGACGCCAGCTGTGGAGGCGGGCTGCGGCCCTCCCTGAGCGAGCTGAGGTAAGCAGAGGAGAGGCGGGAAAACTCGTCCTTCAGCTGGGAAAGTCTTTGTGGTGGAATGTCTCTGGCCATGCTCGAATACGTCTCCAGGAAGCGGTTAACCTTTAAACAAACAAACAATTGAATTAACAACGAAAGGGGAAAAACAAATTGCCGATTGTGCCGCAGGCTGGATTCTTAAAGGTTGCAATCTCCTCTTTGAGACGCTCAACAAGGTACCTGCTTTGCATTGATCCACAGCGCCTCCAGCTGGCTGAGACCTGCAACTGCACCTGCTGTCTTCTCTTGATGAAATAGCGGTAAGAGGGCCTGCCCCACGTTGCTGTATGGAATAGGAATCCCCAGCAGTAAAGCCAGAGTGGGAACCAAGTCTGTCTGTGGAACCACATCTGGTTCATCCTGAGGAGACACGAAGAAAAAACGTAGGAAAAATGATACTCTTCTTCATGCGTTTACAACGTCTGTCAACTTCTTAAAAGAGAGTTTCTCTACATTCTTTGCACAACATACAAGATTAAACATTATTTTTAAAAGTCAAAAATATCAATAAACAAACTTGAAACTGTTTATGTTTGAACTTAATGGCTTTTTTAAGTCATTTTCTATAAAAAAAAATCAACTAAGAGAAGCTTTGCTAAACATTTTCAGCTAAATCCTTTTAAAGAATAGTTACAACAAAAATATTAAACTCAAACTTAAACTCTTTAAGGACCCACTCCAATGAAAATTGTGGGGTTTTTTTGGTGTTCTTAACATGAACTTGTGGCATTTTACTGATGATAGAGGACATATAGAAAGAAAATTAGGCTAAAGATTGAATTTCTTTATTTCTTTGAACCACTATTATTAGCTAGGAGGTGTGAGGGGCTGTAAGCTAGCGGGAGAGGGTGTTAACAAGGATATGATGAGAGGCTTACTTCATGCCAACAGTCCCACCCAAAACTCAGACATTAATTCTAATGAACTTCTGCTGTTCTGCAGAAACCATGTCTTAGAAAACAACTTTGTTTTTACTATTTTGGCAAAAAAGGGCATAATTATAATTAAAAAGATCACCGGGAACACTTTGAAAATAGATCAAAAGATTTTCATGGAACTAATATGAGTAAAAAAAATCATAAAATGATTGCATTTATCTTTACTTTGTGATGTAAAATGTGCTTCAACTGGTTTGTAAACCTGTGTGACTTGATTTTTTTTTTCTTTCAGGACAAACATTTTGTACATCATCTTTGTATGGGATTATATGTACATCATTTGTGAATTTAAGTAAATCTAAACTGTTTTTAATCAAGTTTTAGGTGCAGATATCAGTAGGAAAGACCACCTTCTTTTTATGTCGACACAAGAAAATGACACAAGATGCTGTGTACCTGTGAGTGAGGGTCCGGAAACACAGGAGTTGGACTGTAAAGGAAGAGGGCAGCGTCCGTCTCCTTCAGGCTTTCCCCGCCGTGATCTCCAGTGTCGGTCATGCCGTGGTCTCCCATCACCACCAAGAGGGTGTCATTCTGCAGACGCTCAATCACCGACCTGAGCAGCAAAACACACGTACAGAAGAAAGAAATTTTAATATATTACATGGTCACAAGCCCGTTTTTTATTTGGATTTGATCTTTTAATGCTGTCATCTAACTAAGGCGCCTTTGAAAACTGAAACGCCGTCTATGCGTTTATCAGATGGCGTTGGTTTTCAGCACTTTTCTCAGCCTCTGAGCTGTCCCTTCCTGGATGTCTAATATGGAAATGTTGCCTAAACCATGCCCAATCAAAAAAAGTAGATTTTGCAAAACATAGGTCAGGGGTCAGCAATCTTTAACAGTAAAAGAGCCATTTTGCCTCGATTTCTACTGATCAAAACCTAGTAGGAGCCAAATAGTCTTTAAGAAATTTGGATTTGCATTCATGACCTTCTGTTTTTTTATAATAAATATAAGTTATGTCTATTTTTTGGCACAAACAAAAGCAAAAATATAAAAAGAACCTAGGAGCTCTCAAAATTTGATTTTTTGTATACTCAATGTTGTGCAGTACAAGATAATATGTGCTTTTAACTCATAAAAGATAAAACGTTTTTACTAAAGTTTTGCTTTGCATTTAAAACCTGTGCATTATGGAGGTAGCGTTAAGCACACAAGATGTCTTTAGGTCAACAGGGATGTAAAGACCTACAAAGTTTATCACCTCAGCCATCAATTTATAAATTTAACTAAATTAAATTAAAGCTAATTAAGTAATCCTTACTTTAGACAAATGGCTATTTTAATTTTCTTTATTTTTTGTTCTTTTCCCCTCTTTATCCTCAGCAGTCTTACACTGCTGGGTTTTGTTATTTTAGTTTGGGGTTGGTAGTCTTTGTTTGTGGGCTTTGTTTATTCGTTTTCTTTTGGTAGTTTTGGTTAGGCAGCTATTAGCAGGGAGCTGCTGACTGACGGTCAACATGGCTGGGTCAGGAGTCTCCCCGACTTATTTTATGTTTGGCCGAGGAGCCACCATGGAAAGATAAAAGATCCACATGAGGCTCTGGAGCCGCAGGTTGCAGACCCCTGACATATGCCCTTTAAATGCCACATGACTAATATATATCAATGTATCTGTTTAGATAAAAGAATCGGACTGTATTGTCACAAAGTTAGCTTAATCTATTTTGTGTTGATTTGTGGATCATGTAGATCATATACAACAGAGAGTTGCTGTAACACTTTCTGACCTGATGACTCCGTCCATCTGTGTGAGCTTGTCCGCCATAGCTGGGTGATCCGGGCCAAACCTGTGGCCACAGTGGTCCACGCCCAGAAAGTGAGCGACCAGGACGTCCCAGTCGTCGCCCACCACTGGTCACAGCAGCAGAGAAAGTACAGAGACTGATACAGGGTAACAACGGAATATATGTAACCTTGTAGTGAATGCTTACTAGTTGTGTAGAGATGCTGCAGGATCCCGTTATCCACAGTGTGCAAATCCTTCACATTGAAAGACGGGAAAGGCAGGGAGCGATGGAACTTCTTGGGGAAAAGACTCTCCCAGGTGTCATCCCCCATAAAGACAACATGTCTGCCTGAATAAAAAGAAATAATTCACACATAAAAGGGGACACATTTATGAAAGAGGTTCCACAGGGTCAACATACCTGTTTGTCCAAGTTGATGGATGAGATTGTCCTCCAAGATGGCACTTGATGCAAAGTTATTGCCCACATCCACGAAGGTCGGCAGGGATCCGGTGGTGAAGCCCTTGATCCTCTGCATGGTGGTCGTTGGCGGGTCAGCTCTGAAGGGGTACAGCCGACTCTGCGAGGGCCTGGAGGACACCACCTCCTCCACCACAGGGAGCTTGTTCTCGTACGGTCGTGGCGCCGTTTTGCTGGGGTCAAAGCGGGCAAAGTCGATCTTCAGGGCGTCGATTATCAGGACAACAGCCCTTTTGAATCGCGGCTGACCGCGGCAGAAATCCGCCGAGTCCCCGGCGGGCTCCAGCAGGTCGCCGCATGTGCTGGTCCTGTTCACCTCCAGCCTTACCAGCAGGAAGCCCCCCACAAAGAGGTAGATGCCCACCAAATACACGGCACTCATCCAGAGCAGCAAACACAGCACGGGGAGTCCCTTCATCCTAGCCGAACGGGTAGACGGGAGTCCAGAGAAACGGAACGAACTCAACGGAGCACCTGTCTAGGACCGACACCTGCCATGGAGGTGCTAACACTAACGAGAGTCACTTTGTTCAAACTTTGCGACTCGCGTTTACAAGCTAACACAATGTTACGCTACAAAACTAGCTAACATTAATTCAGTTTTAAACTAGCTAACAGTAAACCTTGGTAAGTTAACGCCGTGGCTAATTCACCTCGCTTTGATATCTGACCTTGTAGCAGCCGACTTTTGTGTCCTTCTCAGTCGGAAGTCGGGCGCGCATGTGTGATTTAACAACACCGGGTAATGTGTATCGAGTAAACAGTGAACAAGGCGGCGCGTTCACTTTCTTTCGGACACCTTCCATGAGATATTACGGCTGGTGACATATCGGAACGCCAACGTGACAGCACCCAGGCGGAGCCCTTTTTTTGTAACACACAACTGGAGGGAGTTTAATTTGCCCGGAGTCTTGACTTGCAGGTTGCAATTCCTCTCATTCGTCGACCGAAATAAAACCAACGTCATTGACCATTTTACATTATATTATGTAGGGTAAAAACTTCTAAATATATTGTTCTAATCAAGCAATTAATGAGGAAAATACAATGACTGCCTGCTAGCCAGAGAAGCGGGCTAAAATTCTCAGGAAGCAACAGGAAGTACACCCTTTTCATTCATAAATGTGGGATCAAATCCGTAGTTTTTAACTGTATTTATGAAAAAAAGGCAAAATATATGGACAAAAAGCTGATAATGTGCATTATGTTAATTCATTATTTTTTTAAATGCATTCCATAGCTTAATGTTGTTTGAAAATAATATTTTTGTTTTCTTCCCCAAAACAAAATCCAATATAGCTATAATTTTTTTTATAATGTAGTCAAAGATATAGTGATACCTCTACATTTAAAAAACAGTTTCCCTTTATGATGCATCATATTGGAAGACTTTTATCTCCTTTTTTACTTGCATTACTGTTGTTAAAATTTCCTTGAGTTTTTCTTTGCTCTCAATTGTCAAAAATAAATAATTAGAAAAATATTTAAAAAATCAAATTGGGGGTTTTTAAAAAATGAAATCTACAAACTTTTTTAAAATACTTTTTATTATTTAATAAATATCCCTAATTAAATTAACAAAAATTTTAACAAACTAGACTATTAAGCTTTTTTGTGATCTGAGGACCTTTGTTTCGATATTTTGTTACAAATATCCTTTACACTAGTAATGAGGACATAAAACAAGTAATCAAACTGCTTCGTACGAGTATGAAAAAGATGGAAAAAGTTTGGAAAAAATCAATTTAAAATTACTTATCTCTCTGTTACCCTAAACTTCCATGATAGTGTTGATGTTTTGTGAGGGTGAACTGATCCAAACCCTGCTAAGAATTCCAATATATTCCATTAAGTCAAGATGTGGCACCAAATAACAACATAAGAGGTTTTGTGCTTTTAATTCAGCATTCCGATGTAGTAATTCCTCAGAATTTGACAGCATTTCAAAATACTGAGACCCAAAATAAATAGATTTATTTGGGATGTCCTTCCAAATCCAATACTTTCAAAATTACCTTGCATAAAATATACTTTTTATATTAATAGAATAGGGTCAAAATGTGAACTTAAGACAATGTTTAGGGCTTTAACTATTGTCAAGCATGACCCAAAGCAGCACTGGGTGGTCCCACTTGTGTTGAAATTATGCAAGAATCAATCATGTCACTAAGATCTGTGTAAACCAAGTGGCTTCCTGAGGTAAACTAGCTAAAATGCACACACTTATTGTTCAAAAACCGTCAGAAAAAAAGAAAAACACATCAAACCCAACTTAGGAGTTTACTACAACTGCAAGTGTAATGAATAATGGGACCAGCAGTTTTTTTTGTTTTTGCATTAGTCCTATCAGTTGCACAAGTCACTAAAAATGACATTTATTTTACAGACAATGAAAATGAACCATGAGAATCTCAATAAACTGGGCTCCACTGAAAGCTGCAGAAGGTTAGCGGCTTTTCCATTTCTAACCAGTCGGTTTTGTAAAAAAAAAAAAAAAAAAGTGTTCACGCAAAGATGCCTCCATGATGCCTTCTTCCGTTCTCTTTTGGTAATCTAACTTCCTTCAGGGAGTCCTCTGGTCCTCAGAAGATTCCAAATGGCTGTGAGCTTCCTCCGTCTTTTCTTGCAACTCTTCCGGTGATAGTTTCTGGCTCGTTTTTGACAACGTGCTGTAAATGGTCATGGCCTAAAAGTAACAAAAGATGGGAAGAATTCATGTGAGATCAGCCAACACAAATAGGGATGCTGAATGAGCATGAAGACAAACCTGAGAAACCATGCCGCTGATGTCCCCCGTGTTGGATGGAAGGAGGATGGTGTTGGACTGTTTGGCGAGGTTAGAAAATGCAGACACGTACTGTTCTGCCACGCTTAAAGATGCAGCAGCGTTTCCATTCTGTAACATACACAATAAATGTCAGGTCACGTTATAAACAGATTATTGTAATCCAGGGGGTCTGCAACCACAAATGTGACTCTAGTACTTTGAAGAAAAACACTAAGAATTTATAGAAATAACAGGTTTGTAGTTTTTGATTTGTTTTAGTCAAGTTGTCATTTCTGTTTAGATTTTGAACACTTCAAATGTTAAAATAGTGGTTTATTTTAAGAATGTTCTGATCTTCTGCTGCATAACAGTAAGTAGTTTCTGTTCAGAGGCAAAGTTCTTAAAGTATATAATTGTATTTATATGTATAGATAAAAAAGGATTCTACCCCAAATGTATATTTCTATATTTAGTAGTAAAAGGAGAGAAAGAATGAAGGTGTACCAAATTCCTAAACCTAGAAAATGTCATGTTTGACTTTGATTTTTGCACTTTTGAATATGTAAATCTGAATCTGTCACTAAGCTGCAGCAGATCTGTGTCTTATTTGAAACTATTTTATTTTGAAAGGAGCTGCAAAAATAAAAGAATTGTTCTACATTGAAAAACATACCATTTTGCTTATTTATGACTATAATTCCATTATTGTCATAAATATTGAAAAGTTATATTTTATAAATTAATTGCCATAAAAATATAAATAAAATGTATTTTTCTACACGATAAAGTAGAATTTTTTTGGGTCTTTCTGGTCCCCAATAGTCTAATAAATACCTGTTCAGTCAGAGCATCAGAGAGCATCCGGATGGCCTTTGCTTTGGCCTCAGCTTTGGCTATAACTGCTTGAGCCTCACCTGCAGGAAACAAGAATTCATCACACGGCGTTGACAGGAGTCAAAACGTTCAAGTATTTTAGACCAAACGGGCAAAACGTCTGATTTAGAAACCAGCCTACCGGCGGCTTTATTGATCTGCTCTGCCTTCTCTCCCTCCGAGGCCAGAATCTGCGCTTGTTTACGACCTTCCGCCACGTTTATGGCTGCCTCCCTCGTCCCTTCAGACTCCAGCACCGTGGCTCTCTTCTTCCGCTCGGCTTCAACCTTTAAGCAGTCAAGAAAATGAAGACATTTGAAGCCAGAGCTGTAATTAACAAAAAGTTGGAGGTCGTGTCATATCAAATGGAATCCAATATTTCCTTAAAGGGATTTCACCTGCATCTGCATAGATTCTTTAACGCGGGGCGGGACGTGGATGTCCTTGATTTCATAACGGAGGCAGCGGATTCCCCACTCGTCTGATGCCTGGTTGATGGAGTGAACTATGTTGGAGTTAAGAGACTCTCTTTCCTAAAAAGAAAACAGTAAAACATTTTTTTTTAAATAAACTCACCATCTATTACATTTTCTGGTCTTAAAACAAAGAGAAAGAACTGTTTTAAAAATTAAGTGAATTTTCAATGGTAACAAACTCAAGTGGTTTTTATTTTGACTCCAGGATAACTTTTACCTCTTATATTAAGCAGGTGATTAAAACTGTTTTTTATCATCTTAACAATGTGGCTAGGCTCCGCCCATTTCTCTATTTTGCTGATATGGAGAAGCTGATGCACTCCTTTGTCATCAATAGAATTGATTATTGTAACTTCCTGCTTTCTGGCCATCCACAAAGCAACATTAAGAACAATTTGGCTTCTTCAGAACTCTGTTACACGTCCTCACTAAGATCAGGGGCTCACATCACAGAGATTTTCACTAATATATATAGTTTAACCTTTTTTTTTTTTTTTAAAGTTCACGTTTAACCAATTATTTTTATGCTTCAAAAATCATTTTATTTCCAGTTGGAGTCTTCAGTGTGATTTCATGTTCGTCTTGTGCAGCACTTTGTGCTACAATGTATGAGTGCATTAGAATTAAAGGCTGATTTGATCTAAGGTAGAAATAAAAAATCTTTACCCGAAAAACTTTATCCAGCGTTAGTTTGCCCAGCTCAGAGCGCATGGTGGTCTGAGCCAGCTGTGTGACTGCATATTCTGGATCCTCAACGCCATAGCTGGCCTGAGGGAGAACAGAGGGACATTTTTATATTTATTACTGAATTAAAATATACATATTAAAAGGATAAAATAGGCAAACAACTGTTGCAGCATCAAACTGTTCTGCATGCGTACCTTGAAAGGGTCCAGGATCCGTAAATAAAGAACTCCATCGATCTGAAGTGTTACATTGTCTGTAAATGTAAAAATAGATATTACCTGTTTCTATTCATTACAGTAGCAGAGAAGAACTCTTCTTAAGAAAACAGAGAATGTTCAACAAACGAAAAAACGTGTATTCCAATCCCCATCAGAGGAATAAGACTAAATTATTTTAAATGGGTTACCCACCTAGAGAGACCGCAGACTGTTCTGGGACGTCAATCACGATTTCTTTGAGACTTTGAACATAACGAATTCGGTCAAGTAGAGGGATGAGGAAGTTTAAACCCTAGAAGAGGACAAAAAGTTGATGATTATAAGCACAACCACCACAGACATGATGTTTAAGTGATCGCTCATCTATTGATAAGATAACTTCTGTTCCTTCTTAGTTGTTTCACAGATGTCTTTATTTTATTTTTTTTTACATCTTCAGATGGAAATGACAGGGAAAAGTTTCTTAATACAGTCTGCAGTCTGAAATACATAAGCTTGATTCCTGCTTTGTGCTGAGGTGCCCTCGGGCACAACATAGCTCCTGGTGGTCTGGTTAGGACGTTTCATGGCAGCTCGCCTACCAACAGTGTGTGAATGTGTACATGCATGGGGAAATGGGACTTCGGGCCAAAATAACCGTAAAAAAGTGTAATCCAAGTATTGACTAAATAAATGTAGTTAGGATCACAGAAACTGCTGCAAATTATACTAAACCTTAAAAGTTCTAACCAATGGAGCTATGTTTGGTCCTGAGTGAGCTAGCATCATAGCATGAGCCATTGTATTACTATAAATTCTAGTATCTACGATTTATTTTTCTAATAAAATGAGAGATGATACCGGTTCCAGGATGCGGTGGAAGCGACCCATTCTTTCCACCACCCAAGCTTCCTGTTGGGGCACAAAGAGGACCACAGTGTTCATGGGTAAACTGGAAGCCCATCGCTGTTGCACCGGTGTGACCAGCAGCCTCGGTGCAGACCGCTGAGCTTGCTGGGGGGAGAATAAATCAAATCAATAAATGTTAATTCTATTGCCCTTGATCTCACAACAATAACTAATTATTTTAAAGACTTTAATAAGACATCACAATTTATTTAATCAACTATGAAGAGAATCAACGTATAATTGATTTAACAACACCTATTACATACTTGTACTTTTCTGCATAATGATAGTTTAAAACAACATGAAGCGCACAAAAACACTGAAGCACTTACAGATGTTTGCAAAACTAAGGTTCAAGTGCAGTATCAACTAAATAATAAAAAAAACTTTAGAGGTAAAGATAAAAAAAATAGCTACAACTTTTAAGTAAAAAACTTTGATTATTCTTTTCTATTAATCTTACGAGAGAAAAAAAAAAACATCACATTTTTTTGGACGTGTGAAACGTTTACGAGTCACTAACCAAAGATTAATGACAAAACCATAAAACTCTAACGGATTATTAAATTTAAAAAATGAATTTTAAAAGAGAAGAAAAAATAATATATGGAATTTTAAATTGTTTACTTAGGCAAAACAAGAAAAACTGTTTCTATCGGGTCCAGTCTATTGTGTGGGCAATATTTCTCCTCGCAAGCTAACAAAATACCAACTAAACTTACCAGCAAAATAGCTCCACCTGTCCGACACAGCGTTCGCAACATAGCTTTAATATTATCTGAGGACTGTAGTTACCAAAAGTAAATTTCTAAGCTGGAATTAACTCAAACTCCGCACTCATGAGTGACCCTTACTAATCAGGAAATGAACGTTACATCATTTGTACGGTGACGGAAGAAGTTCGGACGGCAACACAGGCTGG